>NC_092587.1:173522500-173775000 GCF_047663525.1 Anas platyrhynchos
CATATCTTGTATGTGACAGCTTAGGGTAGTCAAATAGCACTAGGTATCTAACACTAGACAATTCATTGATCTGTAGGTGTTCATTCTTTAAGCCTGAATCGCACCCTAAGAATTCAAATTTCAAGAAAAATACTGAACATCAAGACCAAACTGTCAAATACACTGGAAACATGCACCTGACTAATATGCATATATTTCATGATATAGATATGCCACCTCTTTGAAGTGAGGGGGAATATACTCTTCAAGTATTACATACAATGAATACGTGAAAAAATGTTGATAAAAACATTTGTCTATTTATTTTCACTGATCCACCATTCTGAAAATATTTGTTACAAATCTAAAAGTTTTGTACAGAGGTGTACAAATGCAAAAGTGTAAAACCACATACCTGGATTTAATTTGTTCTCCTATGCAAAGCAAACATGCTTCCTCACCCGATCGTCACATTCTCAGTACAATGGCAGCCTCTTAAAAACTTCAAAGAGTAGTAGAAGTCTAGCATTTAAATTATTATTATTTTTTTAATAATGTTTTTCCCAGTCAGTAATGTATTGAGCTTACGACTGGTACTTGTGATGAAGTGCTGGTACTTGTGATTTTTTTTTTTTCCAGATGAAAAATGGCAACATATTTTCTACAGATCCCTTTGCAAATCAAGATTTCATCTGACCATCTGATACACAGAAAAGAAGCAAGAATAAATAAGCTCTCTTCAATTTGGTATGCTCAAATTATGATGCCAGAGATGATGAAAACTACAGGTAGGTGGCAAACATCACAAGACATCTACACATTATTATAGCACATTCTAAGAGGTAAATTATCACTTTGACAGATAAATGTTGCCACTCTCTGTGCTACCCCAGCCTGAGAGACAACATCAATTGGCTGCCTGGACATGGACGTCTACTCCCCAAGCAGGGACACCAGAGATGGACACACTGTGTCTAGCTCAAGTGCCAATTTATTGCTGCATAGCATAGCTTCTTATACCTGTACACACGACCGCCCCGGATCCCTGTGACCCTCTGTTCCACCCATGATTGTCGTGGTTCCGCTCAAGTGGGCAGCTGAGCTCCACCACAGCCTCTCTCTCACTCCCCCTCCTCAAAGAGGAATGGGGAGAAAATATGTGAAAAGGGCTCAAAGGTTGAGATAAGGACGAGAAGATCACGCAGTAATTATTGTAACAGGCAAAACAAACTTGGCATAGGGAGATAGTAAGATTTATTGCTTATTACTAACAAGCTAGAGAAGTGAGAAACAAAGGAAAAAAAAAACGAAAGCACCTTCCGCCCCATCCACCCTCTTCCACCTCCTCCCCCTGAGTGGCACAGGGGAACGGGGGAATGGGGGTTATGGTCAGTCTACAGTGCTTCTCTGCTGCTCCTTCTCGGTCACTCTCGTCCCCTGTGCTGTGGGGTCCCTCCTGCGGGATACAGTCCTTGATGAACTGATCCGGCGTGGGCTTCCCACAGGCAGCAGCTCTTCCAGAACTGCTCCAGATATGGGTCCGTACCACGGGGTCCATCCCTCAGGAGAAAACTGCTCCAACCTGGCTCCCCCACAGGCAGCAGGTCCTGCCAGGTCACCTGTTCCTGCGTGGTCTCCTCTCCACAGGCTACAGGTCCGGCCCAGAATCTGCCCCGGCAGGAGTCTTCCACAGGCGGCATGCCTATGTCGGTGCAGGGCCACCTGCTCCACCGTGGTCTCCTCCACGGGCTGCAGCGTGAAACCCTGCTCTACCGTGGTACTCCATGGGTTGCAGGGGGCCATCCTGCTTCACCATGGTCCTCACCAGAGGCCACAGGGGACTTCTGCTCCGGCACCTGGAGCACCTCTCCCCGTCCTTCTTCACTGACCTTGTCGCCTGCAAGGCTGTTTTTCTCACTCTTCTCACTCTCCCAGCTGCTGTGTGGTGCAGCATTTTTTTTCCCTGTCTTAAATATGTTCTCACAGAGGCGCAAAACAACATCGCTTCTTGGCTTGGCTCTGGTCAGCAGTGAGGCCCTTACCAAGCATGGGGCAGCTTCTAGACCCTTCTCACAGAAGCCACCCCTATGGCCCCCTGCTACCAAAACCTTGCCACGTAAACCCACTACAATGGTCCCTCCCAATCCTTCCCCCACATCTCCCCCCACAATAAACAATGATAAACATCAGTGTTTATCAATGTTTATCAATGATAAACATGGCAGATAAACACCATGGCAGAAATTCATGAAAAGGTTCCTAAAGGGCAATGTAAACTGCTACTCTACTATGCTATTTCAAATGTTTCTTATACTGTATTTGCAAACAACTGTGGAGGTAAAATTTAGAATCATAGAATCATAGAATATCCTGAGTTGGAAGGGACCCTTAAGGATCATCAAGTCCAACTCTTGACACCGCACAGGTCTACCCAAGTTCAGACCATGTGACTAAGTGCACAGTCCAATCTCTTCTTAAATTCAGACAGGCTCGGTGCAGTGACCACTTCCCTGGGGAGCCTGTTCCAGTGTGCAACTACTCTCTCTGTGAAGAACCCCTTCCTGATGTCCAGCCTAAACTTCCCCTGCCTCAGCTTAACTCCATTCCCGCGGGTCCTGCCGCTGGTGTTAATGGAGAAAAGGTCTCCTGCCTCTCGACACCCCCTTACGAGGAAGTTGTAGACTGCGATGAGGTCTCCCCTCAGCCTCCTCTTCTCCAGGCTGAACAGGCCCAGTGCCCTCAGCCGTTCCTCATACGTCTTCCCCTCCAGGCCTTTCACCATCTTCGTAGCCCTCCTCTGGACACTCTCCAACAGTTTCATGTCCTTTTTATACTGTGGTGCCCAGAACTGCACACAGTACTCGAGGTGAGGCCGCACCAGCGCAGAGTAGAGCGGGACAATCACCTCCCTTGACCTACTAGCGATGCCGTGCTTGATGCACCCCAGGACACGGTTGGCCCTCCTGGCTGCCAGGGCACACTGCCGGCTCATATTCAACTTGTTGTCTACCACGACCCCCAGATCCCTCTCTTCTAGGCTGCTCTCCAGCGTCTCATCGCCCAGTCTGTACGTGCAGCCAGGTTAAATTTCAGTTTATTAGGAACCGAGGAAACCTTTGAAATAACCTATAAAGGAAGGATGAGTTTCATCTAAAGCACATAAAACTCAGACTTAAAATAAAGTTTATGGGGGAGTTTTAAGATAGAGACTGAGGAAAATCCAACAGGTGTACGAGGGTGAAGTAATAAAATCTCTGCTGTATTACAAAAACTGGCAGAATAAAAGTCAATAACATTCAGAAAGGTAGTAGATAGGAACAGTCCTTATAAATAAGATTCAACTGAAGCAGAAGAAATCAAAACAAGCAACCAGAACAGGGCCAAATATATGTGTGGTTCTATACAAATTACAGAAATGGAAAGAAACAAATGACCAAGCCAAAAGGCCTGATTTTAAATAAGATTATTGGCATACTAGGCACTGAAGAAGCTTGGTGGAAGTCTGATTACCACTGCAGCACTGTGATGCTTCCATACAGATTACATTAGATTACATTAGGTTACACATATTAAATTACATACACATTACATACTACATCAATGATGATGTGCAATTACTGAGAGATATAAAAAATAGATCTGCCTACAAAGAGTTGCAGAAGGATCTTGCACTGCTAAGTATCCAGGCAATAAAATGAAATTGACAAAATTCTGTTTTGGCATCAGAAGAAAAAAAAAAAGTGCATGAGAAAAAACAACAAAATGGAATGTATAAAATTATTTGCTCTAAATTAGCCATTACCATTTAGAAAAGATCTTAAAGATCTTGCAGTTACTACAAATCATTTTCAAAGAAAAACAAACAAACAAACAAACAAAAAACAACAAAAACAACAAAAAACAAACAAACAAACTTATCAGCTTGAAGATGAACAGTGTCTGAAAATAAAGTTAGAAAAACACAAATAACTAGTAAAGGAACAAAACAGAAATCATTATTGCCTGACAGCATACTATATGACACATTCACATTTTACTTACCAATAGCAATGAAGACTCTTTTGCCTCCAAAAAGGATAAGACAGAACAACAACAAAAGCCCAAGATGCTAACATTGCCTTATGCTAAGATAAAACACAAGATGTCTAAGGCTGAGACTGAAATTCCCTACAACTTCCCTATGCAGACAGCTACACCCTGACAGACCTCTCAAGGACTGAAAAGGCTGCCCAGACCCCAAGTTACGTGGAGCTCCAGAAACTCAAAGTTCCCCTTAGGTTAGAACTGGATGACAAAAAATAGGGAAGTTTGCTGGGAACCCATATTCATCATGACATAGATAGGCTACCAAGCCTAGTAAAACCTGCAAACCCATTCCTACTGTTCCATGCAGGGTTGAATGATGTTGCAACAAGATGACCAAGAAATATCCAAAGAAACTTTATGTCCTTTGGAACAAGGTTCAAGGGGCCAGGAGCATAGGTGGTGTTCTCTATCCTCCCAGTCACTGAAGGGGGTTCAAGAAGGAAACAAACTGACCAGGTGAATGCCTGGCTGTGTGGCTGGTGCCAAGCTCAAGGTTTCAGCTTCTATGATCATAGACAGACCTTCAGGAAACTGGGACGGTTGACAGCAGACAGGGCTCACCTAACCAAGTGGAGCAAGAATGACCCGGGCAACAAACTGGCTGAACTTATAAGCAGAGCTTTAAACTAGCTTATTTAGCGGGGAAAGAGAGTGGACTTCTGAGTGACAGAGAAGAGCCAGGGGCTGCTGATGCATTATGAAGAAATGGGTAAATACCTGGGAATTGTCTCAAAGAAATCATGGTGTGCTCCTCTACAAAAAGTAGTGTGGCTGATAGCCCAGCTGAAGCACCTTGATACCAGTGCACGCTGTGTTGGAAACAAACAGGAGGAACTGGAAACCACAGTGCATGTAGACAACTATGACCTAATTGCTATCATCATAATGTTGTGGGATGAATCACATGGCTGGAGTACTGCAATGGATGGCTACAAACTGTTCTGAAGAGGCAGACAAGGAAGGAAAGGTAAGGGGGTTGCCCTTTATGTAAAGAAATGGATTGGTTATGAAGAGGTGTCTTTTTTTTTAAAAAAAAAAAAACAAAAAGAAAAAGAAAAAAAAAGCTATGAACAGGTTGAGAGCTTATAGGTAAAAATTAGGGACTCAGCCAACAAAGGAAACCTTTTAGGCTCTCACCCTGCTGGGGGATTTCAACCACACAGATACCTTCTGGAAAAGCAACACAGAAAGCTATAAGCAATTCAGGAGACTCCTAGAAAGCACTGGGGATAAGTTCTTGGTCCAGGTAATAGACAGTCCAACCTGAGGAGAAGTGTTACTGGATGTGCTGCTCACCAATGCAGATAAACTAATTAAAGAGGTCAAGATAGGAGGTACTCTGGCTTTCAGTGGGCACACCCTGGTGGATTTCAAATTTAAGCATTCTAATGCCAACATGGACTACTTATTACCTTCAGTAACACATTGCAAAGGACTGTTGCTCTATAGCAGATACTGACATAGCAGTCAGAAGACTTTCTGAGAACTTTCAGTTTGTGCAACAAGCATCAAGGCTAAGCAGGTTGGTTTACAACAGTCACAGCTGAAAGCCACATCAGTTGGAAAAGTACTATGGAGCCTGAAGTTTTGCCTGTGCTATTGTTCCTGTCAGGACTGGATGTCTCAGTGGTCCACTGAACAGCTGTTGCAATCCAAAATGTTGTGTTCAGCCCCTGTGTAGCCTACATGGTGAGACTCCTGTGCTTGTAGTTATGGTATAGGCCTACTACATAGTTTGCCTTGATGGAGCACTAGAGACTGGATAAACATCCCAATGACACACAAATAACGCATTCTGATAAAGCTTGATACTTGGTGACAGAGAGTCACTCTGTATTAAATATTTAGTATATAATGGAATAAACTGTCCTCTGGAAGTACTTTTCTTTACATGGACATGCAGAGAAGAGCTTTGGGTGACACAATGAAACGTAGACTTCAATGCTGTAGAAGTTTAAGTTAGAAGAGATGTATCCTACGTAATATAATTATGTGAGTATGGGTTACAGAAAAGAAAAATGTGCTCAGATTTTCTCAATCTCACAAGATTTTGTTATTTATTTGTGAAAGCTTTATTTCTCTGCTAATGTTCCATATCAGTTCTTTGAAATATTTAGACATTACTTTTTCTCTTAAACCATGAACATTTTTTATATGGAAATATATTTGCAATAAAGAGGTATTCTATTATACTGCTTCTATATAACCCATTAGGAATATCCTCAACAGAATACAAACATTCCTTCACGTACTTGTGATGTTTCCAAGCTTTAGCTGCAGCTAGTAATATACAAGAACAATTATTCTAAATAAATTATTGATTTAGTATTCATAGGATTACCAAACTGGAATATTACTACCTATTTATTTATTTGCAAATATAGCAATATTTTTACAATTTTTTTTTTTTTTTTTTGGGGGGGGGGGAATCTTTAAGAAGGAAAACTAAGACAACTGGGAAAAAATGCTTTTAAAGCTATAATTATTTGTCTGAAACCAGTATTTTCACTGAAATAAGGGATAAATTTAGGCTTAGTCTTAGGCAGAAGGAATTTCATTTTTTTTTTTTAAGTAATTTCACAAGGCATAAAGTGTGCTGTCCTACAAATTTAATGGGACTTCCCATTTCCTTGATAGTAAAACTAGCAAGAGGCTAATTCTTCCTCACAGTAAGACTATTTTAATCATCCTCATTGGAAATGGTATAACATGTATTAACATGTACTCTAGGTTGCTTTAGCAATGTACGTATTGGCAGTGTAAATGACAGTCATCCCTATTAAAAGCAATATGAGATGATAAAGGCTTTATAATATACAGTGTTCAAGTCTACCAAGTTTCAAAGTGACCCATATTCTTTATGTCCAGTGAATATAAAAATACTTACACTTCTGTGGTCCATCTTGATCCCTCCATTTCTCAGCCTTTGTCTCTTCCCAGACAAACAACACTCTGATTTTATGGCATTGTTACCTAAATCTGGTATTTCTGTTAGTAACCTAGGCAATCTCAGATTTATGTAGTACTACCGACAAAGCTGCATAGGTACTGTTGCCTTGTAATGTTTTCCTTCCCCAAACATCCCCAATACTCTACCTTCATTGTCTGTGAAGACCAGCCATTTCTCACATAACTCCCTTAAACATCTGTGAAATTTGACTGTCCATCTATCACAGCACAATCTGTAACTTCAGTCAGCTTCTTATTTGTTAAGGTCAGCAAATTCTCATATCCTGCCCTATCCATAATTTTTCAAGTTCTGAACAGTTAGTTAAATCTTAGGCTAGGACCTGTGTTACTACATAGCTTAACATCATTTCTAAAACGAATCTCATGTTGAGGGGTCAAGTAGTTACCTCACTACCTTTCACATTGGGACATTACATGTTCACTCTAATTATCTTCAGAACAAATAATATCCAAGACACAATTTTAACCTGAATTCTCCATTCTCTCAATTGACCTCATTGCTGTAGAACCAAACAGATCAAATATCGTATGTTTAAAAATACCTTCCTTTTAGAAAATAACATATTAAGATGGCATCCAGCATTAAAAAAAAAAAAAAAAAAAAGAAAAAAAAAGAAAAAGCAAATTGTCAATGAAAATATAATGCAAAATAAGCACATTCTCCTGTCTAGAGCAATAACACTGTGTTTCTAAGCTTTCAAGAATTCTGGATAATTCCTGGGCATTCTTTGCCCTAGCAACTATGAAAGGACATAAAACAAGCTTTCTATTGTTCTTTTATATACCCCTGGAAAAATGTATTTTCTTTTCAGCCTTTCCTGAGAAGTATTGTGTTTCTCTGATTAGGAGTATTACACTGCACTGACAACTGTATGTTGAGAGAGACGAAAGTCAAGACAAAAGACATAAACCAATGGAAACAATATATAACATGAAATGTGAGATAAAATGGCTGGTAAAAAAAAAAAAAAAAAAAAAAAAAAGTGCTATCGCTAAAAGAAATAAATTATGTAGATAATAACACAGAAGGTATTGTATAGTGAACACATAAAAAAGCTTGTTCAAACAAAAATATTTTAATTGTTTGGCTTGTTTTTCCAAATTGAAGTTTTCCATGGCTAAATAGAGCCATAGAAAAAATGCAGAAAATGTCAAACAAAGCATTTAATTCTATTTTTCAATGTTATTTTATTTTTAGTATAGATTTACCTAAGAACATAAAACTACTAGAGGGCAAAAAAATGGTGAATGGTCTGAAGAGGAAGATGTATGAGGAGTGGCTGAAGTCACATAGTTCGTTCAGCCTAGAGCAGAGGAGACTGAGGAGATCCCTTATGTCAGACTATTCCTCATGAGTAGAGTGGAAGAGCAGGTGCTGATCTCTTTTCTCAGGTGTCCAGCAATAGGACCCCTTTAAATGAAGCTGCAACAGGAGAGGTTCAGGTTGGATATTAAGAAAAGGAGAGAAGGTTCTTCACTGAGAGGGTGGTTGGGCTCTCCAGAGTCATGGCACCAAGCCTGCTGTAGTTCAGGAAGCATTTGGGCAACACCCTCAGATATATGGTTTAATTTTTAGGTGGTCCTGTGTGGAGCCAGGATTTCAACTCGAGCCCTTCCAACTCAGGATATTCTATGATTCTATGAATCTATGTTCTTATATTTAAGTCTGAAAATGCTTGTACTTAGAAAATGTAGCAACTAAACATTTAATGGTGTTTTATTTATTTATTTATTTTTAAAAATACATAGAACATTCATTGCAACTGTCCTTTCCTTCAGACATGAGTGAATATATATATTTTTTTTTTCCTAGTGAAATCGTTTTCTTTCCCAAAACTTGGTAACTAAGTTCCTTAAATACTTATCCCTTCTTCCCTGACAATTCACCATAATCATCTATTATGAAATCATTTTCTCCTTCGCAGCTGTCATACTATTTTGCTTTGAATATAATTATATATTTTACTGTATTATGTATAGTATATACATACGTAATATATATACAGTAGGAAGCATGACTCTCTTCATCAGGGTCAGGAGTAATACTATCCCTTCTACTGCCTCTGGGGGACTGCCCAACAGAAACTGGGGCAGCAATCCTCCTAGGGGCCCTCTTTGTTGCTGCTGTATCTTTCCGTAGCTCATGTACCCAAGCAGCTAGGGCCGAGGTCGGTTCACCGTCCCACTTCCTCATATCTTCCCCGTGGTCACGTAAATAAAACCACAAGGTACCTCACAGTGTGCATCCCGGATTCTCTCTTGTTTGAGCTGGAGACTGCTGGCGCTTGATGGCCGAAAGATTTTTCCGTCTAGGTGAGGAGGAAGCTATGTGTTCATCTAACCATTGGGACAGTCTCTCTGCAGCTGAAATGCAGTCTAGTACTGGGGCAGAGAGATTTTCTTCATATTTGTGAAGGTGATTGGACATGTTGTCCTTGGCCCCATCCCCTCCTCCCAATCCATTGCTGCCAGTGTGCTGGCATGTGTTGGGGGTGCAGCCCGTACAAACTTCCACCACATGGACGTCATGCATTGGACTTCATCAGGGTCTTTAGGTGTCTGGGCATTGTTTAAATCACTATAAAGCATCTCCAGCTGTGGTGGTTTTACTCAGGTAGGCAGCCAAGCTCCACCACAACCACTCTCTCACTCCCCCTCTCCTCAAAGAGGAAGGGGGAGAAAATACAACACAGAGAACTTGAGGTTTGAGATGAGAAAGGTTTAATTAAAGGGAAAGGGAATGGGGAGAAAAAAAAAAAGAAACAAAAGAAACAATAAGTCCATGTGGAAGCACAGAGAGAGGGAAAAAATTATTCTCTACTTCCCATCAACGAGCGATGTTTGGTCATGTCTTGGGAAGCAGGGCCTCAAAACGCGTAGTGGTTGTTCAGGAGGAACAGCTCCCTCCCCCACGAGAGTCCCCCTTTTATTGCTGAGTGTGACATCAGGTGTTATGGAATATCCCTTTGGTTGGTTTAGGTCAGCTGCCCCGGCAATGTCCCCTCCCCATCACTTGCCCACTCCCAACCTGTTGGCTCTTGGGGGCTTGGAAGGAGTCCTGATACTGTGCCAGCACTACGCAGCAATAGACACAACACTGGAGTGATATCAGTGCTGTTCCATCTATGAGTGCAGAGCACAGCACTGTGTGGGCTGCTGCAGGGAAAAGGTGACTCCAGCTCAGACAGACCCAACACAATGACAGGATCAGAAATTTGAGAGATCCAACTTCATAGGTCCTTACTATATGTATTTTCAAAAAGCTGAACAAGGTACAGGTAATCTGAAATGTTCTATTGGAGGCCAAATGGTTAAAGTTTTGTCAAGGCTTTGAAACCTGTAGGAAATAAATTTAGCTAGTGTCTGTATCTTCACTGTATTTTTTCCAATATTTTGTCCAGTTCTCACTTGAGCTGATCTCACTCTATACCACCATTACTGGCTTTGGTAGCTTGTTTCTTAAACCGGCTATCTGTGCTCAATAGAAGAATCCGTTTGAACTTAATAGACTGCATGCTGTTGTCTCTTCACAGTCATCTCCTGTTTTCCATCAAATTAGTTAGACTCCTAAAGTGCTTGTTATCATCAGTACATTTTTTTTCTATTAGATTTTTATTTTAAATGATGTCTACTTATCTGCTTTCCCCTCTGAAAATGTCAATATGTAAAGATTAAAGTTATATTAAAGCTGTGGAAAGCATTTTAAGAAATAAATTTATTCAATGGTTTCAGAATTTGGGGGACTTGTACATTATCTGGGAACAGCACATTAGTGTTTTCAATATGCTTGTTGCTGCTCTGTTTATTGTTACCTTTTCTATTACAGCAGCAGTTGGAAGCATTGAATAAGACTCAGGGTGTCCTGTGGTAGACTTCACAGATATATGGTATTGACTTAGAAGGCTTATAATTTAAGTCCAAGGAGGGAGAAAAAGATCATCAGGGACATTACCACCTAAGGGAAGTGTAATAGGACCTCTGATCTTATGCCCTAAAATTTGTAACATATACTTTTTTTTTTCTTCTAAACTATAGGGAAACCCATATATCACCAACAAAACACATATTATTATTATTATTAGACTAGATGGATGTTTCAGGCAGGCTATTACTCAACAAGGTACATTCTTAATGTGGTGTTTTGATTTTCACTGAATACTTTGTGTTACATCAAGGAAAAAACAAAAACAAAAACAAAAACATTGCGTTTTACTCCTGACAATACCTTTTGAATATGATTTGATAAATATTTGATTGTATAAGTATAGTATTTGTTAGTTTGGCAATTAAATCCTTCAGAAAGCTTAACTAAATATGCAAAGGTGCTTCTGGTATGTCCATATAGACTTGAAGCACTTTGAATCCAGCTCCATGAATCTCTAGTCCCTAGAACCATCACATGATGGCCTGGAGCTGTTTACAAAAAAAGAGTCTTGTCAGCATTCAGCAATACTGTCATAATAAGAGGAAAAATAAAGAAATGAATAAAGGCAGAGATATAAGGAGAAAAAAAAAAAAAGGAGAAGAAGTGAGCAAAGATGATTCTTCAGTGGAATTTACGGTGTATTTCCATTGAAACTCTAGTTGTTGAAGCTGCTCTTTTATCTAAAATAATAGTAAAAACCTGTTCTGAGTATAAATGAATAATGTCAACTAGACAAATACATTATAGAGGGCATTTTGTTTTCCATGTAGAATATCTGTAATCAGAGTTCACTTTTTATTTATTTATTTATTTATTTATTCCCTAGAGAGAAAAGCACAGTCACTTACATATATTCATTGTCTATCCCAAAGACATGTTAGCTTCAAACATAATAGACAGTCATTGGCAGAAGATGATAAACAGGTATAATACAATTTTGGCAAGGAAAAAGACCCAACAAACATAAGTTACTCTGATTTCCCAGTATTACATATATACATTTTAAGGGTTACATCTTGAGATGTATCAAAGCAAACTGCTTTGCTGAAAATGCCTTGGAAAATGCCTTTTAAAAAAAAAAAGTGTAAGCTAGAAACCAGCTATATGTAAGCTGGTCCAAGAGGCCAAAGAAAATTGCTGTTTATCTCAGAAAGTTATATCAATACTCCCAACCTGTTCAGCATAAGAGCTAATAAGACTTGAACATTTTAGAACTGAAAATTTTATACTTAGACCAGGTCTATTATTCATCTGCCAAATTCTGTGTAAGAATACTGTCATGAAAATATTTATGAAGAATTCGTTATTTGTAAATACTAATAAAAGCCTCTTCGTATCTTTTTATGCATATAGAACGTTTCAACATCCTTAGTTTGGTCTCTTTAACCTCTTTCAATTTGTCAGTAATTAAAATAGATTGAAAACTCTGCTACACAGTGTACAGGAGCTAGTTTTCCCGATTTACACTGCAGCATTTGAAATGACTGGAATATATAAAATTTCACCACTAAGTTAAGGAATCTGACACAGGACATGTGGGAGAGCTTCAGATTTTGAAGCAGCAGCCTGAAACTTCATGAGTTATTTTAAATTCAGTAAAGTAATTAAATTTTTGTTATGGAATGCAGTGGCCCAGGGGAAGTGGTATGTCTTCCTTTCCCATACCAACAGGCAGTAAGAAAGTGGTCTGGGCTAATCTAAACACAATGGGAAAGGAATGTAACTTGCAGAGTCAAGCAAATTCTTGTATATTGATAAAGGGTCCTCTCTAGAACAGAGTTACATTATGCCTTTCTGAGGTATGATTCTTCCTCAGAGCTACTTAAATGAGAATGATGTAAATTTATGCAACGTTCTTCACATTCTTTTTCCAAACCAATGTATACTTACTTTTTTTTTTTTTTGCTGAGTGATAGAAGAACTTAAGGCTTTGCAAGTCACCATCCTATTTGGAGCACAAATCCATGAAGGTATTTAAGAGACATGGATCAGGCACTTAGAGACATGGTTAAGCAGTGGACTTGTACTGTTAGGTGGCTGGTTGGACTCAATGGACTTAAGGGCCTTTTCCAACTTAAACCTTTCTATGATACAAAGTCATGTATCTTCCTATGGTTTTGTTCATCAGCTCTGCAGAAGTCCTTGGTACTTCTGCAAAGGTGGTAAGAAACCACATATGAAACTTCTCTCTTCAAAAACAGCTTGTTTCAATATAACTTACCAAGCCTTTTAAACTCTGCAGTTGAAAGTGAGCTTTTCTGCACTCAAGGCTAAGATACCTGACCATACCCATCTAAGAAAGAGGAGTGATGGATCTGTGAGTGTAAGATCTGAGACCAAACCTCTGAGGATTCAGATTTGAATTTTCCTTTGTGTCACAGTGAAGTTGAATAGATCTGAGAGTGGTGACTGGTCCTACCCATCGGGATAGCTGCAGCCCACATATTATAACATCTCATGATGTTAGTGGCTGCCTTCAGTTTTCAGGGCTTTAGACTAACATATTGAGCAAAGGGACCATGACCACTTTCTGTCTATCTGTCCAAAGAATTATGCTACTTTGACCATCTGAAATTCAATTTATGCCTTATCCAAGTCCATAGTAATGTAAAAAAAAAATTAAAAAAATGACCTCTATATACCTACCCCTTTGTATACTTTTTCTGCACTCAGAGTAGGCCTACACTGCATGGTACAAATTAATGTTGACATATCTAACATAGCTCTGAACATCTGTGGATGTATTAAAAATCATCTTAAGTAACAGTGAAACAGTTCTTGCCTTAAAGACAACATTTATAATTATTGAGTTTTCAGAAAATTTAGCCAATTTAAGAATATCCTGAAAAATATTTGTATAAGAGTGGAAGGATTCAAGATTCATAGGGCTGCATTGTGCACATCCATGTGACAGGCAACCTAAACCTTCCTACTGGGCAGATGGAGGGAAATAAGTAAATGAGTAAATTAAGGGCAACTATTTGTATGAGATTTCAGACAACTGCTTTAAATGACCTTTGTTCTAAATGTGATTATTATTATTATTATTATTATTATTATTATTATTATTATTATTATTATTTTATTATTTTATTTTATTTTATTTTATTTTATTTTATTTTTAGGAAGTGTAAAATTAATAGGTTAAATGTAAGCATTTATATTTAAGAGATGATTTCCACTGCAGATGTGTTTTTACATTTCCTCATCTGTAAATACATAAACACATACATCACATATACTGATAAACCAAGCATGGTGGTTGTTGTTGTTATTGTTTTTGTTGTTGTTGTTATTTGCAACTGGAAAAGGTAAGTTTGAGTGCTGACTTAATATATATATATATATATATTTTACCTGAAGGAAGAACTAAGGGAAAATTAAGATCAGTGAATGTCAAACCTTTCAGATTACTGGTAATCTGAAATTCCATATGGAAAAGACTTGTTCAAATTATTATTTACATGTTCAGAAACTTGATCAAACTTGCTTCTGGTCTTGGCTCCAGAAAGAAACTTTATGAAACTAAGGTATCTACCATATTAAGGATTTTATAGTTTCAGCAAGAAAATATTCATGGTGGAAATACCTGTAAAGATGCATTTAAAAACTGGAGTTGTCAAGAATGTTCCAGATTGTTCCTGACAAAATGATGGACAAAAGTAAAATTTAAATTAACTTCCAAAGACAAGTTTAAGTCAATAGTAAGTACTTAAAAACCTCAGCAATCAAATATGATAAGTGTAAAAAATTAGAAGTTCACTCTACATGTGATTTTCCTGAGAATTACTGTAGTTTAAATTACTATAATAATTTGAATTTTACACCTTCCAGTTATTTCTAAATTCATTTGAATTCTTCTCAATAAATTTCTTATCAGTCTTATTATGAAGTCCTGGGAACAGATTAATTTCCATAAATTCAAATGCTTTCTACCTCACTTTAATATTGAATAATATTTGGTTATCTAAGCCTACATCTGTACTTGTAAATTAAAAGTGTTCTTGTTCTCTGGCTATAAGAGTAAATGGCATAGAAAAGCTCAGTCTAGGATAAATATTTTTTCATTTTACCAGCCAGTACAGCTTCATCCACATTACTGGGTGAAAACAGTCCCTAGTAGAGTCATTGTCAGAGAGAAAGATAGTAAGAAAAAGATAAAACTGTACCCCAAATATGTGTTACACTATACAGGTTTGTTTCTGTCAACTGTAAAATTGCTCTCAATGAAAAGTCTTCAGTGTCCAGGTGTATAAACATGAGACCCTGCATGCTGCAGAGGTTGTACATTGTTCATGCTTAAGACTAAATTTGCATTCTTAAAAAAATTAAATGAGCTGATATTTGCATAATGTAGACATAACAGGGAAACTTTCACCATTTAGGTCAGCCTCTTGATATACCTGTTCTGAAAAACATAACCAAAAAGACCATACTATGATACCATTATATATAAATATATGAGATCATACCAAGTCCCGTGACTCTCTGGCTGGATTTTCTATTTTCTTTTTTTTTGAAATTCAGTCTAATTATCATAATCATTTTAAAGTTAGTTTATCTTTCCTAACAGTCAATCTCTTCTGTCTATGCTTGTGTTATGGGTAGTAAAATATTTTTATCAAAGATCATATCTGTTTCTTTTAAAAGTCATTCTGAAGTCAAAGAAAAGACTTAAAATGACTAAACAGATTTTTAGATCAAACCTGCTGCCAAAAGCATTTTCCATGCTCCGTAATAGTCATGAAAAATACCCAAATGGTGATCTTATCCAGTGGATAGTCAAGCAAACAACAGCGTATTTACTCTGTTACTCTCTGAGACCCACTACATGAAGTTAAAATTAATTAATATGTAGCAGATTAATATTTAATTTTCTAGGTCATTCTTAGATCTCATTTAAGGAAATATTTCTAATAATATTAATACTTGTTACTGTTGCTGTTTTCTTTGAAGTGTTAAGTCTAGGGCCTGTGTTCAACTGTTGTTTAACCCAGCAGACAGCTAAGCACCACACAGCCATTCAACCACTCCCCACCAGTGGGATGGGGAGGAAAACTGGAAAAAAAAGTTAAAATTTTTGTGTTGGTATAAAGGCAATTGAATAGGACAGAAAAGGAAGGGAATAACTATAATATTCTTTCTCCTTCTCCTCCTCCTCCTAATCCTACTACTAGTAGCAGTGATAAAAGAATATACAAAACAAATGATGCACAATGCAATTCCTCAACACACACTAACCAATGCCCAGCCAGACCCCAAGCAGAAGAAGACCACTCCAGCCAACTTCCCTCAGCTTTATAGTTGAGCATGATGCCACACGGTATGGAATATCCCTTTGGCCAGTTTGCGTCATCTGTCCTGGTTGTGTTCCCTCCCAGCTTCTTGTTTACCTCTAGCCCCCTTGTTGGCAGGGTAGCATAAGAAGCTGAAAAGTCCTTGACTTTTCACTTCTAAGCACTGCTTAACAGCAACTAAAACACCAGAGTGTTATCAACATTATTCTCATTCTAAATACAAAACAGCACCATACCTGGTATTAGGAACAAAATTAACTCTGTCCTAGCTGAAACCAAGACAGTATGGCATGCTGTGGTAATTGAATAGGCTACGTAATTTGTGCAGTAATATACTGTGTGAAACCAAAGCGTCACAACAAATATTTTTCTTTAAATGGTGGGCAGTTAACTCTATCAAAATAATTTATGCCTGGAAGCATAAAGGGAGAGATTAACAAAAGCAAATCACATTGCCTTTCTCTGCATATAACAAAATAGTTTGCATGCAGCTGGGAATATATATTCCCTAAAGTACCAAAGATACGGAAACTACACAAAGAAACATCAAAGACATTAGAATTAATTTCTACTGCTATATAGAATCTGAAGGAAAGAGTAATAGTCAAGTCTTCTAACACCACCTTCATCTTTCAAATAATAAATAACCAATTCTTTTCTTCTGAGAAGCACACTCAGGAGAGATGAAGGTTTAAATAAAACATCTCTTTCCTGCTGACAGAAAGTTTTTTTTTTTGTTTTTTTTTGTTTTTTTTTTTTTTTTTCTGGCATAAAAATCTTGAAAAGTTCTTGGGAAAAGGAAAATGCATGCATTTTGTTTCTAACTTGTTATTTAAATTTTAATATTAGAGACAGTAACTTAGCTATAAGGTAGAATTATGAGCAATATTATCAAGAATAAGATGAAATAATTTAATGTCTTGGTTTCAGCTAGGATACATTTTTTTTTTTGTTTGTTTGTTTGTTTGTTTGTTTTTCTAGTAGCTGGTATGCTGCTGTGTTTTGGATTTAAGTTGAGAATAATATTGGTAGCATAACAATAGTTTTAACTGTTGCCAAGCAGTCCTTATACAAAGCCAAGGACTTCCTTGCTTCATTTCTGCCCTGACAGTGAGGAGACTGGGGGTGAACGAGAAGCTGAGAGAGGATACAGCAAGGACAGGGGAGCTTCTGCTGCTTGGGGTCTGGCTGGGCATTGTTTGGTGAGTGGTGAGCAAAAGTTCGTCACTTCCTCTGTATGTATTTTTATCACTATATTATTATTAGTAGTAGTATTACTACTACTACTATCATCATCATCAATATTATTCCCTTAATTTTCTGTCATATTAAACTGCTTTTATCTCAACCCATGAGCTTTACTTCATGGGTTGAGATAAACCCATGAGGTAAACCTATGGGAGAGAATGGTGGGTAGTGAGTGATCAGCAGTGTAGTGCTTAGCTGACAGCTGGGTTAAACCACAAAGGAAGGAAGGAAGGAAGGAAGGAAGGAAGGAAGGAAGGAAGGAAGGAAGGAAGGAAGGAAGGAAGGAAGGAAGGAAGGAAGGAAGGAAGGAAGGAAGGAAGGAAGGAAGGAAGGAAGGAAGGGAGGGAGGGAGGGAGGGAGGGAGGGAGGAAGGACCTGTAATGAAAGGAAGAATTTTAGTGTCTTTACAACTAGGTTTAAATAAATAGATTTTATTATTCATAGCACCAACTAGTCTTTAAACTGATCAGTTTATGTCAGCAGTATACTTACAAAACTATTCTATGAAATAATCTTACCTATCTTCTACTTCAGTCTTACCAAAGCCTGCTCTCCAACTGGGTTATATATTCCTCTTCCTATAAAGAAAAAAATGCTGCATCCACAAAATCTACAATCAGACTTGTTCTTACAGGAATATTTTGTAATTTCATAACTCTGTAGAGTCTATATAAATAACTTAGAATTTTGAAGAATTTATTTTCAAAAAACATTTCCTGTTCTGACAACTCTGAAGAAAAAAAAATGCTTATCTTTGGTTGAATTGTACCATCTTGCCTTCAATGCTGCATGTATGTCAGCTTCTTTCCTAAGTAACAAGAAATTTGATGTTTGATTTGAAATGGTTTGCTTTTCAAATCTGCCTGACACTGCCTGATGTTGATTAAATATTTGGGCAGTATGTTACCTCAGCACTGAGAATTTGTAATGTCTTACTACTTTTAATTATTTTCCATTAGGAATATAAAATCTGTCCTGATGGAATACTTCAAAGCATCTTTACCCTGAATTTGTCAAGATTTGGTTAAAATCCACAAACTACAATTGTGCAAATTTCAGATTTGCCAATAACATGAATGATAACTTACTAACTTGAGATAAAATCTGAGAGGGACTTTTTGGTCATATAATTGCTTCACGGTTATTTACTGTGATTTCTGTGTTACTAATGAAGCCAGGAAACTGCAGTAGTTGCATGGTGCAGAAGCTCATTCAGGAGTTGATTTAGCCTGAGCTTCAATATTCTTCAGAAGAACAAGAGAGGCAGGTATGTGAGTATACTTAACCTTCTGAAAGAGATATTGTAGAATGACCTAAGTCTCTCTTGTTCATGTTTTGTTTTGATATTTGTCTTGTTTTCCTTTGTTGTATAATCTGGTGCAAAATGATTTACAATAAAATGTTGATTGTTAATAAGTGAATACACCAAAGAATATATTGACATCATAGGATACAGTGACATGATTATATAAGGTTTTGTCTTTTCTAAAACTGTTTAAATATCTTCCAAACACAATGGTACATGAAGAAAGTTATAACATCAGGACAGCTTTGCACTTATTTTACACTATTTCATGCACTGTACTTTAACAAACTACACTACCAGAATGCTGTTGTTCTTTCCAGCAAATAATTTAATGAAGGATTCTTACTCTAGATTTTGAGACAGGTTAAAGTGAAAGTTGGCTGGAAAAAGATCTGATCTTTTTACTGACCTATGGTACTGAAAACGAATCAAACCCTTGTATTTAAAATTATGTATAGAAGTATTTCAAAAATGTAAGAAAAGGTAGTACATATTGGTACTTTTTTTTTTTTTTTTTTTTTTTTCTGGTGAAATCATGGGTTAGCATGACATTAGCCAAATGTAAAACAGTAAATATTTACAGATGATTTTGTCAAACATATTTTTATAGAATAATATTAATGGGATGTACTTACAAGGTGTGGGGGCTTTTAATTAAATTTTTATTTATTACAAATATATATATTGTCGTGGTTTAACCCGGCCGGCAGCTAAACACCACGCAGCCATTCACTCACCCTCCCCCCTCCCTCTCTGGGACGGGGGAGAGAAATGGAAAGTGAAGCCCGTGAGTTGAGATAAAGACAGTTTAATAAGACAGGAAAATAATAACAAAATAATAATAACAATAATAACAATAATAATAATATGGTGATAATAGGAAAATAATAATAATATGTACAAACAAGTGATGCACAATGCAATTGCTCACCACTCGCTGACCGATGCCCAGCCTAACCCCGAGCAGTCCGGCCCCGTCCCCCCGGCTAGCCACCCCTATATATTGTTTAGCATGACGTCAGATGGTATGGAATACCCCTTTGGCTAGTTCGGGTCACCTGTCCCGGGTCTGTCCCCTCCCAGCTCTTACTGCACCCCCAGCCTGCCCGTTGGCAGGGCAGAGAAAAAGGCTGAGATGTCCTTGGCTTAGTATAAGCACTGCTCTGCAACAATTAAAGCATCGGGGTGTTATCAGCACTCTTCTCATCCTAAGCCAAAACACAGCATTCCACCAGCTACTAGGAAGAAAATTAATTCTGTTCTAACTGAAACCAGGACATATATATATATATTTTTTTTTTGAAGTGGCTTACAAAATTGCTTTCATTTGCTTAAGTGTTCAACTGACATGATGTATAGCAATGGACTTCCCCATTATCTAAATGCTTTTAGATTTGGAACTCCAAAGCTTCTAGACTGCACTGGCCAAATAGATCCCCTCTTTTCCGACTGTTGGCTCAGTTAGTTTTTTAACTTCTAATTAAAAAGGCAGTCTTAAAACTCTCTGACTTCCACACGGAGAAAAATAAATAAATAAATAAATAAATAAAAATAGGATATGATAGGATTTACAGTTTCCAGTTTCAGGATCTCATCATCTGTGTTACAAAATCTGTGATCCTCTGGGAATCAGCTCCCCAAACAAGCTTCAGTAGGTTTCCACGTATTCTGAGAGCCACAGTTGCTTCTATGCTGAGAGCAGAGAGGGAAAAAAAAAAAAAAAAAGAAGAAGAAAAAGGAAAAAAAAAAAAAAAGAGAGAGATTCTATTAATTCAGCAATTAGAGGTAAGCAGCCATAAAATTCTTAAAAGTCACTCCTTTCACTAGTATTTCTCAAATAGGTGGCTGTGCTGTAGTCTGGCAAGTGGAATGGGAATACCAATGAGCCATTTTTATCTAAGAAACACCCTCAATATTTTCAGATAAAATTCTGCATGATTGTAGTTCCAGAAATATGTTCAAATTCTATTCTCTGTCTTATAAGGAATTAAAAAATATAAAATTAAAATTAAAATTAAAATTAAAATTAAAATTAAAATTAAAATTAAAATTAAATAAAAAAAAATACAAATAAAAAATAAAGAAACACAAGAAAACCACATATGATTTATGTTTATTGGACTTCCTAAGAACAGCAGGTCTAGGCTTAAAAAGATTGCAAGAGTTTACCAACACAAGCTGTCTTAAATGTGTAAAGCCACTGTTTTTGTTTGTTTGTTTTGTTTTGTTTGTTTGCTTGCTTGTTTGTTTCTTGAGCTATAAACAAGGATGATGTGAAAGACTGTTTTCTGTTTTCCTTGCACGTTGGGAGCACAAATTAAGATATATTTTAACATGTTAGATAAGACAGGTCCATTTCCACTATTTTTCTATTTCTTTTCAAGTGAACATTCTATACCTTCTCTAAATACATCTGGAAATAAACTTGCGGTCTATATAGGAGGTAGTGAATTTATAAGGAATGTAAGAGGGAAAAAAATGAAAAACAAGTATATAATTTCCAAATACTTCCATATCCTCTTTTTCTTATGACTTTAATCAAAATTAAAAAAAAAAAAAAAAAAAAAAAAAAAGGAGTTTATGAAGGTTTATGACCAGTTTATCAACAAATACATCTCACATTGCTGTTGTTAAAAGAAATAAACCTTACACCCATCGTAGCTTCACATACTTAGAGGTTAGGTGGCAGAAGCTATGTCAGATGATACTAAAATTAGTTAGCCTACTTAACTGAGTGTCTTGCTAGAAGCATTTCAAAGAACATAGAGAGGGATTCAGCAAACCAGACTGCAGGAAATGGATTCTTTTGTCCACATGCACACCCATATCTAATGTCATTTGTGATACCTTAATGTCCTACCTGTTTTCTATTTTTCACTCCAGAAAAGCCTGGGTATGCTATTTGTTGTATGTCCAACTCCATTAAGATATATCTGGTATATCTTAGGACATTTTGAATGACTCTATGTGCTTGTATGTGGGCAACTGACTTGGGTGTTAAATGTCAAATATAGGGCAAGCTAAATTTATCTCCAGGTTAGTATTGGTTATGTCTGGTATTAACTGAATAAACTTATATTTTTAGTGATACTTTTAGGTGTCATTGTACATGTCTTCAGCTGCCTGAAGTAAATTTTGTTTTCATAAAAATGTAGAATCATAGAATATCCTGAGTTGGAAGGGACCCACAGGGATCATAGAATCATAGAATCATAGAATATCCTGAGTTGGAAGGGACCCTTAAGGATCATCAAGTCCAACTATTGACACTGCACAGGTCTACCCAAAAGTTCAGACCATGTGACTAAGTGCACAGTCCAATCTCTTCTTAAATTCAGACAGGCTCGGTGCAGTGACCACTTCCCTGGGGAGCCTGTTCCAGTGTGCAATCACCCTCTCTGTGAAGAACCCCCTCCTGATGTCAAGCCTAAATTTCCCCTGCCTCAGCTTAACCCCGTTCCCGTGGGTCCTGTCACTGGTGTTAATGGAGAAAAGGTCTCCCGCCTCTCGACACCCCCTTACGAGGAAGTTGTAGACTGCGATGAGGTCTCCCCTCAGCCTCCTCTTCTCCAGGCTGAACAGGCCCAGTGACCTCAGCCGTTCCTCGTACGTCTTCCCCTCCAGGCCTTTCACCATCTTCGTAGCCCTCCTCTGGACACTCTCCAACAGTTTCATGTCCTTTTTATACTGTGGTACCCAGAACTGCACACAGTGCTCGAGGTGAGGCCTCACCAGCGCAGAGTAGAGCGGGACAATCACCTCCCTTGACCTACTAGCGATGCTGTGCTTGATGCACCCCAGGACACGGTTGGCCCTCCTGGCTGTCAGGGCACACTGCTGGCTCATATTCAACTTGCTGTCTACCACGACCCCCAGATCCCTCTCTTCTAGGCTACTCTCCAGCGTCTCGTCACCCAGTCTGTACGTGCAGCCAGGGTTTCCCCGTCCCAGGTGCAGGACCCGGCACTTGCTCTTATTGAACTTCATGCGGTTGGTGATTGCCCAGCTCTCCAACCTATCCAGATCTCTCCAACCTATCCAGATCATCGAGTCCAACTCCTGGCTCCACACAGGACCACCCAAAAAACAAACCTTATGTCAAATAGCGTTGTCCAAACAATTCTTGCATACCAACAGTCTCAGTGCCATGACCACTTCTCTGGGGGGCCTGTTTCAGTGCCTGACCACACTCTCAGAGAAGAACCTTTTCCTAACATTCAGCCTGAACCTCCCCTGGCAGACCTTCATGCTGTTTTATCAATACCATGTCCAACACCATTTTGTAGGTGTCTTGTGTTCTCTACATGGTCTTAAATATACATAAAAAAATGTAAAATAATACAAAAATTAAAATACTAAATATAAAATGCAAAATATAAAATATAAAATAAATTTTAAATTCTAAATTTTCACAATTATATCCTAAGATTGCCCTGTTTTAAACGCAACTTTAGATCCCTAGTTCAAATGTACCTAACTACATTTAGACCCCCACATTTTTGGTTGGAATTGGTGCTTAGGGACATGGTTTAGTGGGCAACATTGGTAGTAAGGGAATAGTTGGACCAGATGATCTTGGAGGTCTTTTCCAACCTTAATGATTCTATGACCTATGCTTGGGTGTCTTAATTTCAAGGACAACATACCTATCTTATTAGTCATTTCTCTTCTTAATAAGTACAGCTTTGCTTAGCAGTAGATATTTAACAAGCTATTAGCTATTTTCTGCTGTTTTTTTTATAAGTGAAAACAAGCCATAATTGTGGAAACAGATATACTAAGCATTTGGTATCTACAAGGAAAAAACAGCTTCAGATTTTGTACTAGTAGTTCAGCATTAATGACCAAAGTGAAAATTCTGATCAGTATACATAATCTATTTAGATTTGCAATACATTTAGTATTATATGAAATAATGTTTTTTATGCCTCCAGATATGTCAGTACTAGTATATAGGCAATATTGTTTGAAATTGTACTGAATGTAAGCAAAACCAATCCTATATGAAAGAATAAGATTCGAGCACACAAAACCAAAAACCAATAAAACAACAAGCTAACTAAATATTAAAACCTCTAATCCACCTTCAAGTGCAAGACAAGGTAAGTACAGGAATGTGTCATTAGAAAAATCTCAGCTCTATGTTTTGCTATTACTTAAATAGACTTAGATAGACTTAGACTACATATCAAAAACTGGAATATCAGCATTTCTTAGCTGAATAATTGCATCAGAAATATTCCCTGCCTTTGATAAGGTACACAAAACACTGAGAGATCTTATTAGATGCAAGGGTTTTACTTCAAAAACTCTTGTATCTTATAAATTTGTTATCACTAGTCATATAACTTAATGAAGACTTCAGTAATATTTTATCCCCAAACAAAATGCTTGCAGACACCTAATCCTTCCCACTGGTGTGCACTATCCATAGTCACAGTATTTCTTCATAATCCTACTTTATTCCATATAGCTTTTTATTTTTATTTTTTTCTCTCTCTCTCTTTTTTTTTTTTCCTAGCTTTAAGTATTTTTGTCACTCTCTTACACCATCTATTGTTTGTGTTTGTTTGTTTGTGTTTGTTAGTCTGTTTGTTTTAATTGAAAAAAGTTACTATTTTCCTGTTTCCTATTAGGAAACTTGTGATATAACACAGTGTTTATCAATTCTAGTTTTTATTAATGTCATAAACATTCTATCCCTTGCAGTATGATTTTATTTCTTTTTCCTTACTGTTAATTCACTATAATCTTCAACAATGGATTCAGGAAAACCTCTTGCTCTTTGATGGAAATAAAAAGTGCTGAAAGTAATAGTACTTGTGATTTTCTTGTTCATCTTCATTACATTTCCAAAAAAGAGTTCTATAACAAATTAGTATTTATTATTTTTAAATGGAAATTTATTATTATTAGTGCCATTACACAATCATATGAATTTCAAGGCACATTTCCAAACCAACAGCAAATTCTGAGCAATCTTTCTTTGTCTTTCTTTCCATGTAATTATTCCAAGCAATAATGGCTTTTCCATGTAATTCACACTTGTGAATGATGAGTGTGAATCCTCCTGTGAATTAGACGCATACCTGAAAGCAAAGATGGTTTAGTGAGTAACACTGGTAGTAGGGTGGTGTTTGGACCATATGATCTTGAAGGTCTTTTCCAACTTTTATGATTCTATGATTCTATGATCCATCTCTTACAATGTCCAGCCTTTTCTATGAAAAAAAAATAAATAAATCAGAAATTTGAACGTTTGATAAAGTCTTTCTGGGTGAAAGCCAACCCAAAGTAGAAAGCTGATACAAGACTCCTATCTCCCAGGAGTGATGATTCTGACGTCTACGCCTATTTTCTTCAAAAAGAACTTCAGGTCAGTCACACATAGCAAGATAACCACCACTGGGAAGTCAAGTTTGTCTTCTTGAAGCAATCTTCACATCCATCGTTATTCAAGAAAAACTGCCAGAACTTTTACAACCTCCCTGTACTGTGTTTGTGCCTAATTAAAGCAGGAATGGAGTATTTAGACAATAAATATAGATACCAATGGCACACTTGGAGATGGCTCCCACAACTCTGAACATTTTACCAATAAAGAGGACATGACTCAGACTTTCTGCAGCCTAGAACTACATCCTAGTACTCATTCTAGGATGTATATAGTACCTTTCTTATTGCTTCCAAAAGTAACAAGATATTTTTTTTTTCCTAATCATGATGTGAAATGAAACATGATACTGAATCCTTAAGTTTATTTGTCAGAAATTGTCCAGGTAATTAATGTTGAGTTAATATCAGAAATTTGTATGATATCTTCACTAATTCCAAAAGAACTCTTTTGGATTAATAATAGTACAGAAGATATTAAAAGAATTAATAATGATTAGGCTATCATTTTAAAGTGCCATTCTCCCTTAAAGAACTGGCAATTTTCATATATTTTTAGCAAGTTTCTATGGCAGGCCTTTATAACAAATTACAAATCATCACTATTTCTTTTCATATTCATGTGCTAACATTAATCAGGGAAGCTACTTATGCATGTGTGTAGATAGCAATGCAATAGTGGATCTCTTAGAATTCCTGAATAATTGAGTGTCAAGTACTATTACACCAAATTTCCTTTGAGATTTTTCTCTGATGTTTTTCTTCTTTTAAAACCTCCTTTTTTCTCTGTTCATTATCATTATTATTTGTTTGTTTATTTATTTGAGAGAAGGGAAACCAAAAGATTTTCTGGAGGAGAAAACATAGATATGTGTTAAATCCTATGAGATTAAAAATAAAACAGCTTTAAGAGAATAGGTAGATCAATCTGAAATATCCTCGGGATATTCCTAATGGGGTCAGTGCTTAGCGTTTTCAAAATCCTTGTACCAGCCAAGATATCTCAAGGTGTAGAACACCTTGAATATCTGCATATTGGAAAGCAGTCAAACACATTTGTTGACAGCTTTATAAGTTTTGTTTCATGACAGTTAATGTTCTCCAAATAATGCTTAGGAATTGACTAGGGAATAACAACGCATGAAGTATTTTGTTGCAAAGTGTCAATATGATAGTAATTTTATTTTATGTGAGAAGACAATTTAACTGTAGTTAGTAATCATGCCTGTAGTGTATTATAAGATATGTGATTTGAGAACATTATAAGATATGTGATTTGAGAACATCTAAGTTCTCTTTTTTTTTTTTTGAGCTAAACTTGAGTTTTAGAACTTTGTTATTTAATTACAACAGTAAAGTAAGTTATAAAAATATCTCATCAAATCCAGTATTCTTTTTTCATTTTCTTTTTTCTTTTTCTTTCTTTTTCTTTTATTTTTAATTATGCAAAAAGAAGTAACTCTTGCCAGAAATAATTGATTTGCATAGCATGTTAGACACAATATTTTGAGCAAGTTGTTAGCTATTGAAAGTATGATGAAAGAGTCAAGATACAACTCCTAAGTGAATTCAGATTTTATTTGACTCTCTTAGCTATTAAACAATGGTATATAATAAATTGATAAATGGCAAATCTACTTTCAGATAATAAAAAAACAACTTTCAACTATATTTATTGCTGTTGTTTAAAGGAAGACAAAGGTAAAATTTCCATATTTGAACTAAAGATAATCTTTTAAAATTTCTGTAAATGAAAGAATTCTGTCAATATATCAGATTATCATTTATTTAAGAATAGTTAATCACTACTCAAATTATGACTTGTTTATATCGATCTTCATAAGTCAGCAACGGCAAAAACTTACAAACCCATCTGCATCTCTAGCCTAAAACACCAACTAGATCATTATTATTTATTTATTTATTTTAAGCAATTAAAAGCAGTAAATGAAAGAACACTGCAGTTTTTGAGGCACGTGTTTTTTCATGAATTGCATTGTTTATTCTATTTGTGTATCTGGCACAGCACAACAATCACTTTTTCCTCTCCTTTCACTTTTCCAATCTGATATGGAAAAAAAAAGTTATGACACTTCAGGCTCTCTGAATATTATGTCAAAGAAAAGATGGTACACTAGCTTGGTAACTTCACTGCAACACATTTCTGTGATCCATTGAAAATACAGCATGCATCACCATTCCCCCTTGTTAAAAGGAAACAGAATATAGAAATACAAAAAAAGTCTGCATTTCTGTCACTGAAAGATTTCAGTGACACTTATATTACTTTCAACTCTTGAATTCTCTTAAATACTTGCCTGAGCCATTTTTTAATCATAATTTCAAATGTTCAAAAAATGACTAGTAATTACAAACTTATTTATGTTTGTTTGTTTGCTTGTTTTTCTGAATTGGAACTGCAGTCTAAAATTTTACAAAAGCTTTGTGAAAATCCTGAAAATTCCAAGAGAGCTTTTAAATGAAAAAAAAAAAAAAAAAATCCTGCTCAGTTTTAATACCCAGACAACCACCATTCATTTTAACATATTTTTCAAATGAGAACTATAATCAGCAGTTGAAGAAGAAGAAATAGAGTAAAAACAGTTTAAATACCTCTTCTAAATCTGTGCTAAAAGAAACAGAAGGGGCAGAAAATGCAGAGGAAAGATTAAGATAATTTATGTATAAAAGACTAAAAGACATTGAGAAGATTAAATTTAGTGTTTTCTGGCAGTTTCATAGCAACAAGTTGGAGGTGGAAAGCACCTATTAGATTATTCATTTAATCTCTTTGTCAAAGCAGGATTTTCTCCAAATACACTTTTTTTTTTTTTTTTTTTTTTTTTTTTTTCCTGTGCTTTGCCCTCTGCAGCATAGAAAACACTAGATGATAAATATTCTACTACTACCCTTAGGAGACTATTCCATATCCTAATAAATCTCCCTGTCAGGATATCTACCAAAATTCAGTCTAAACTTTCCATTTGTTAATCTCAAATCATTATTTCTAGGATAGCCTGTTTTCCATACATGATAATTTATTTTCTCTCCTGCTCTGTCTCACTGTCATTCTCTCACTCCCCTTAGTCACTGAGAGACTAAGAGTTAGTAAAAGAGTTAAACTCTTTTATTTTTAGCTCTACTCATCATTACTCTGAAGTTATTCCCTCCACCTTCCAATATCACTTTTGCAGCTTTTCCCTATCTTCTGATCATTTGCCATTATTTTCTTGGTAACAATATATAAAATCTACTGGTGCCCAAGACAGAAAACTGTAAACCAGTGAAGCTGAAATACAGACATTCTGTTTGCTAGTTATATTTTTATGTAGTAAAATTTCAATCTGTATCACTTTTTAGAAACGAGAATGCAAGGAGAGCCTTGACAGTGGAGGAAATGCAATTTGTACAAAATGCAAAGTTCATGTAGATAGATGAGGAATAAGTTGTATAAAGATTAAAATACTTATTTTTCATATTGTCAACACTAATTAAGATGATTGGGAGAGGCTGAGTCAAATCTAAACCCTTCTTAAAAGGTTGACTATATATATGTATAAAAGATGCTTGCATAAGCATTAAGAGAAAGTTTATATAGAAATTGAATATATTTTTTAAACAATTTACAAAAAAATAGTAAAGAATATATTTCAATTTGTGATTAAAGTTATCAGTTTAATAGGAAATTAATATTAAAATTATGCTACGACATACATGTATATATTTATGTATGTAAAATTAGTAAGATAAATGGTGTGTCAAGTTAAAATTTAAACTTGGGATCATCTTGTCAATGGTAACTTTTCTATATTGATGAATCTTCTTTTTCAATAAAAAATCCTGCAATATTACACTTTCAGTGATCCTATATGTGTGATAAAACCATGAGCTGAAATGGAATCACAGACAGTAGACCTGACAAACTAATGTAGTTGATTTATTTAAATGTTCTGTTCTAATCAGATTAAAGATAGATTATCCTTCTGAACATCAATTAATAAATCCTTCCATATGTTTGAAATAATCTTACTAAATTTAAAACATTTTGGTTAATTATGTATTATCACCTTACAGCAATGGTCATCTAAACCACATGCACTACATGTCTATAAAGTGTCTGAACTGTAAAATAAAGACATAAAAAACATGTTCAGATATAATAGAACAAGTGGTGTGACATGTGGATCAAAATTAGAGGCTATCACTTAAGAATGAAGACAATAATTTAAAATCCCACACAGAACATGTTTGGACTTCTTGTTCTTTGTACAGTCTTAAGGAGCTGTTAATACTAGGATTTTTGAGTCTAGGTGAAAGAAAGGTTTTGATAATGACTAAACACAATAACCACAGTGAGTATATCTAACTATAAAACCAAGAAAAGTGTTTCCTTACTCTGCTGTATTGAAGAGCATAGTCTTTCAGTAAGAGTCTGCTCATTTAACTCAATGAAAGAAACTCTGATAATGATCAATCCCATTACTTTCTTTCCATGGAATGGATTGGAGACTATGACTTTTTTACTTTTTTTTTTTTTTTTTTTTTTTTTTTTAAGTGATACCTTGAAGTGCTTGAAGTGCATGAAAGAAACATTTTCTCTTTTCTTGATACAGTGTGATATTTTAGTAGAAGAATACCATTGAAACTGTTCACAGTGTAAATAATCATAGAATCATTGAATCATAGAATATCCTGAGTTGGAAGGGACCCTTAAGGATCATCAAGTCCAACTCTTGACACTGCACAGGTCTACCCAAAAGTTCAGACCATGTGACTAAGTGCACAGTCCAATCTCTTCTTAAATTCAGACAGGCTCGGTGCAGTGACCACTTCCCTGGGGAGCCTGTTCCAGTGTGCAATCACCCTCTCTGTGAAGAACCCCCTCCTGATGTCAAGCCTAAATTTCCCCTGCCTCAGCTTAACCCCGTTCCCGCGGGTCCTGTCACTGGTGTTAATGGAGAAAAGGTCTCCTGCCTCTCGACACCCCCTTACGAGGAAGTTGTAGACTGTGATGAGGTCTCCCCTCAGCCTCCTTGTCTCCAGGCTGAACAGGCCCAGTGCCCTCAGCCGTTCCTCATACGTCTTCCCCTCCAGGCCTTTCACCATCTTCGTAGCCCTCCTCTGGACACTCTCCAACAGTTTCATGTCCTTTTTATACTGTGGTACCCAGAACTGAACACAGTACTCGAGGTGAGGCCGCACCAGCGCAGAGTAGAGCGGGACAATCACCTCCCTTGACCTACTAGCGATGCTGTGCTTGATGCACCCCAGGACACGGTTGGCCCTCCTGGCTGTCAGGGCACACTGCTGGCTCATATTCAACTTGCTGTCTACCACGACCCCCAGATCCCTCTCTTCTAGGCTGCTCTCCTGCGTCTCGTCACCCAGTCTGTACGCGCAGCCAGGGTTTCCCCGTCCCAGGTGCAGGACCTGGCACTTGCTCTTATTGAACTTCATGCGGTTGGCGATCGCCCAGCTCTCCAACCTATCCAGATCCCTCTGCAAGGCCTTTCCACCCTCAACAGAGTCCACAACTCCTCCAAGTTTGGTGTCATCAGCAAACTTGCTCAAAATACCTTCTATTCCTACATCCAGATCGTTTATAAAAATATTGAAAAGTACCGGCCCTAAAATGGAGCCTTGAGGGACCCCACTGGTGACCGTCCGCCAGACTGACGCAGCCCCATTCACCATAACCCTTTGGGCCCTGCCCGTTAGCCAATTGCTCACCCATCGTATGATGTTTTTATTTAGCTGTATGGTGGACATTTTGTCCAGTAGGATCCTATGGGAAACCGTGTCAAAAGCCTTGCTGAAGTCCAAAAAAATCACATCAGCTGGTTTCCCTTGGTCCACCATACGGGTGATCTTATCATAAAAGGAAATCAGGTTAGTTAGGCAGGACCTACCCTTCACAAACCCATGCTGGCTGGGACCAATGACTGCTTTGTCCCCCAGGTGCGCCTCAGTAAGTTCGAGAACCATCTTCTCCATGATTTTACCAGGCACTGACGTGAGACTGACAGGCCTGTAATTGCTAGGGTCTTCTTTCTGACCCTTCTTGAAAATCGGCACAACATTTGCCAGCTTCCAGTATACTGGGACCTCTCCAAATTCCCAGGATCATTGAAAAATAATTGAGAGAGGTTCCGCGATGACGTCCGCCAGCTCTTTCAGCACCCGGGGATGAATCCCATCTGGACCCATGGACTTGTAGGGATCCAGGTGGAGTAGCAAATCCCGCACATGTTCAGGGTTGGGAGTTTGTCATCCCCACCGTCCCAGTCCTCCAGCTCAGGGCACCCTGGGTCCCGAAGCCCATCATCGGCATTGAAGACAGAGGCAAAGAAGGCGTTAAGCGTCTCTGCTTTGCCTATGTCATTGTCTGTGAGGAGACCTTCCCTATCAAGGAGCGGCCCTATGTATTCTTTAGTTCTCCTTTTTCCATTCACATATCTAAAAAAACCCTTTTTATTTTCTCTCACAGTCACAGCCAGCTTCAACTCTAGGTGTGCTTTAGCCACACGAATTTTCTCCCTACAAACACGAACATCATCCCTGTATTCTTTCCATGACACCTGGGCCTCCTTCCAGTAGCGAAACACTCTGTTTCCGCCTAATCTCCATTAGAATGTTCCTGGTCAGCCACGCTGGCCTCCTGCCCTGCCTGCCTGACTTGCGATATTTAGGAATTGCCTGATCTTGTGCTTCTAGGAGGCATCGCTTAAAGAATGACCAGCACTGGTGGACATCGAGGCCTTCAAGAGCAGCTTCCCAGGGGACCTTGCTGACTAGTTCCCCGAGCAGCCTGAAGTCCGCTTTCCCCATATCTAGGGATGAGGTTTTAGTGGCACTTTTCCTTATGTCACCGTAAATTTTGAACTCAACCACTTCATGGTCACTATGACCAAGGCAGCCACCAATCACCACATCTCCCACCAGACCCTCTCTGTTTTCTAGCAACAGGTCTAGGAGGGCACCTTTCCTAGTTGGCTGCGTTAGCACCTGCACCAAGAAGTTATCATCTAGGTGCTTCATGAACCTCCTGGACTTGCTCGTGTCAGCCGTGTGGCACTCCCAGTTAACGTCTGGCAAGTTGAAGTCCCCCATAAGGACAAGGGGAGTTAATCTCGAGGCCTCTCTTAGTTCTGTAAAGAATAATTTATCGGCGCTATCGTCCTGGCCAGGCGGTCTGTAATAGACTCCCACAACGACATCCCCTTTATTCGTTCGTCCCTTGATCCTAACCCAGAGGCTCTCAACTTTGTCATCGCTGACCTGAAGTTCCACACAGTCCAGCACCTACTTCACATACATCGCCACCCCACCACCTCGCCTACCCTGTCTGTCCCTCCTGAAGAGCCTGTAACCATCTATTGCAACACCCCAGTCAAAGGACTCATCCCACCAGGTTTCGCTTATGCCGATGATGTCGTAGTTGCGGGACTGGGCCAGGACTTCTAGCTCATCCATTTTATTCCTCATACTGCGTGCGTTCGTGTAGAAGCATTTCAGGTGCGTCTCCTTACACTCAGCACCTTGTGGATCTGACGGAAGGACCTCAGTAGCACACAGCCCCTCTGATTCTAGCGTACCATCCCTTAGGTCTTCACTGGCATACCTGGTTTTAGCCCCTTCCCCCTTTGACTCTAGTTTAAAGCCCTATCTATCAGCCCTGCCAACTCCTGACCAAAGATCCTTACCCCTCTCCGAGAGAGGCGCATCCCACCCGGTGCCATCAGGCCCGGTGTAGCATAGACCTTCCCGTGATCAAAGAACCCAAAGTTCTGCTGGTCACACCAGTCTCGAAGCCACGAGTTTATGTGAACAGCACGCTTTTCAGCTTCGATCCCCCCTATTGGAAGGACAGAGGCAAACACAACCTGCGCCCCTGATCCTCTAAGTAGTCTCAATAGCACATAATGCAATAGCACAAGGGATAACTAGAAAATAACTATAATAACTCCCTTGTTTAAAGGGAGTATAGAGAGGTGTAGGCTTGTATGGAGACACTCTTGGGGTTTCTCCATGTAGAAATAAAATAAAATATATAAATACAATTTAGAATGGACATTTGACCTTAGCATATGAATTTATTTTTGCACTCTTTTTTTTCTATTGTTTTATCTTTATTGTTTTATGACTTCCTTGCTGTTTTCAAGTGAAAAAAGCCATCACCACCACCATCACCACTACCCCCCCCCCAAAAAAAAAAGTTTTAATTTCTCATTTTTTGATATTAGAAGCTCAGAGGTTCCATGGCGATAGAATACTCCATCCTGAAATCTAAGCTAAGGTCAATGTAGGCCCCCATCTCAGCCTCTGCAATACCTTGAAAGCAGGCAGCAGGCAGTGGTCACGTGATTGAAAACATAAGTTACAAAATTTTCCAAGTCATTTGAAATGACATATCTTTTCTGCCATCTCATTGCTCTGAACAGGCTGGCACATATGTGAGACTAAGTTTCACCTCTTCACAGTGGCTGTTGCTATGTGGGGTGACCGCCTCTCCTCCCCTTGCCCCTTGTTTATTTATTTACTTACTTACATGCCTATTTTTTAGGTACTTAAACAAAGGATATCTGTGGAAGGTGTAACTGGATGTAAAAGATAAGTGTATCTCAGGATCACACTTATGACCCACCACTGTTGAAAAGAAAATAAGACATTTTAGTCTTTGTTCAGAAGTTTTCTCCTCTAACAATGTGCTGCCACTACTATATACTTTTGCCTTCTATTTTCTAAATCAAAATGAAATAGGGAACAGGATTTTTCAGATGACATAAAGTAATGTTTAGGTCACCCAAATAACAGATTTTAGAGACCAGCTCAAATATTGTGAAATAACAAGGATGTGCCACTTTTCAAATAAAACTTTTTTGATACAAAATTATGCTCTGCACTACTAATCTTTTCTTCTTCCATTTACATAAATATTTTCCATTTCACTTTTGCTTGTTCTTTTGTTTTTCCAGTTCAATTCCTTGTTTTACTATATTGTATGTTCTTGTCTTACATGGAGTCCTGGAATAAATGTTTTTCACTGCATTAATTTCTGAGTTCCCCATATTTCTGCTTATGAAGCCATATTTTCATTCATATTAAACCTGAATGCTTCTTTTTCAACATTTCTTACTTTTTAACTAGTTTTATTTTACCTTTTGCAGTTTCACTTAAATCATCTAATTGGTCTAAAAATAATGGCCACGCAATTAATTTTTGCCTGTCTATAGTTTAAACTTTGGGTAAATCTATACAGAGAAGTGACATGGATTTCTAAAGGTAAATGATATTGAAGAGACAGCTTGAGTCATTCTCTGAAATGAACAAAGACAAAGGAATAGAAATAGTTTTCATGAGAAACCAAATAAAGATTCTCTATTAATTTATAAAAAATAAATAAATAAATTAAAAATCTAGTTTAAAAATGACACTTTTCAGCTACACAGAAGTAAATAGGAATTGTAATTTATTTGACCACCTTCTCTAGCTAATAATATAAAATCTTTCTTAACTGGATGTCATATTAAATTATCTTGTCTTTGCTAATGAAACTCAAATGTCATGACCACAGCACAACTTTTTCAGATTACTTAATAAATCAAGAGTTTTACTTTTCAGCAGATGCTGCACACTAAACATTTTTTGAGAAGTAGTGATAAAAAAAAAAAAAATCATTTTCTGTATATATATAAATTATTAAGTCTTAAGGCTTTTTTTTCCCCCTTATTTTACTGAAAACATATTAAAAGTAAATTTAATTTTTTAACTGTGTGTTTGACCAGGCTTTATAAAAAGCTGATAGTGAGAGTTTCCTATAAAAGACATTTAGAACAGGCAAAAAATGTAGGTCATAAAAGATATATTTTATACAATCTACTCTTTGTACCACTTATCACTAGTCAGCTTCTCTCATCCTTTTCTGACAAATCTATTCCAATTTATTCCGTGTTTTTACTTTTAAAACTGTTTTCATATTTGGTCTTCTGCACAGTTCTAGTATGCAAGACGGCTCATTCCATCTATTTTTACATTGTTTAGAAATGCTAAAAAGGAGATCTGTCTGTCACACTGTCTGCATAGTACCATATACTTTGGTTGCTTCCTTTAGATTTCATTTTTATCAATCCAACATTCCATCTACTAAAAATCTACTTTTATAAATTCTGTGCATTTCTCCTTAACAGTACAGATTTATTTAAATTAACAGCAATTATCTCACAAAATTACTGTCAACAAACATTTTCAGGTTTCTTCTTTCTTCCTCCCCTCCCCTTTCCACTGTCTTCTCCCCTAAAACGTGTAATTGTTCCCCCCCCATCCCCCTGCCATTTCTTCGTTTGGATGTCTAGGCTTCTATGTGTATATCACAATATAACTCATTTAGAACAGGTGGTGTCAAGTGTTAAGAAATATTCTTTATATTGTGTGAACAGATAGTCTCTTAAGACTCCTTAACATGATTTTCAGAGAATAAAAAGAGGAAATAAAGGGAAAAGAGTCTAGTAATCCCATAAAATCTGTACATTGAGGATATACTGCTCTTCTGAAAAAAAATAAAATAAAATAAATTAAAAAAAGACTTCTGTCCCAAAGGCTTCTGTTAATCCAACATAATTTAGAGACTCAATTATATAGTAAAAAAAAAAAAAAAAGTGCTAAAGGAAAATTATAAAGTGAATAATCACTGAAGGAACAAGGACAGGGAAAATATGAAAAGGAAAATCAAGCTACTCAATAAAGGAGCTTTCTGCATTATAGTTATTGATCATTTGTGATATTAATAGGGCTTAATTTTTTTTAAATAACAGGCAAATCTTTTCAACTTAAAAAAAAAAAAGAAACAACAAAGGAGATAGAAAATATGAGAAAATTGTCAGAAAAAAAAAAAAAAAAGTACAAAAAAGAAACAAAACACAACATTCCCTACAGCTTTACTATTATAATTTTGAGGATGAAATAGTCAAATCCATGATTGTAATAGTAACTCATGTACAAACAAGACACATTTTAATTATCTTCATTATTGAAAATAATAATTAAAAAAAGTGAATACCATGCAGGAAATCTAAATGTAAACAAATATGGTTATTTTAAAATTCTGTAAAACTTTATAATTAGTCTGGTAAGGGGAAGTCCCTGTTCTCTAAATAGCCAATTTGGGGTTGAGATTAGATAGTAAATCTTTTTGTGCACAACACCTACAGAAATTGCTCAGAAGCTAAAGTCCAGGTCCTTTACTTTGTGAGAGTTAATTAGTTTTATAATTAGAAAATCACAATCTTTTGTTTTATGCTTTAAGATGATAGAACAATACAAAACAAGGAATACCAAGCCAGCCTTTTTAAACAGTCTGAAGGAAAATCTGATGCCATTTGATGAGTAATACAGTGAAGTGGCTTGCAAATACGTGTGGTTAAAACAATAACAAAGCTAAAACATTTTGCATGATACTCTTTTCTCAACAAGACCATAACTCTACATACATTATTTAAGATGATAGTTTTTCAGTTAAAGGGGAAACTTGCATATCTAAATTGACTAACCTCATTTGCCTATATTTGAAAGTATTAATCATGACATTCATGTTCACTTCCAATCTCTTTCTCCCACTTTTTAAAAACAAAACTGTTATACTGGCTTTATATAAGCAATGGTCAGCATATCTATAAAGTTCCTAAGAATAGCTGGTCATAGCACTTACTGTGTGATCATAAAGTATATATTTTAGCAGCCTCCTTTATTTTGGGAAAATTGCTTTGTGGCCATATGATCCAAGTAATCCTAATCAATCTGAACCCTGGCCAGTATCTGGAAAAAAGTTTTTTTGCTTGTTTGTTTGTTTGTTTGTTTTTTATCTATCAAATTCTACATTTGTCTATCAGGTTTAGAAGAGACATATTTGAAGCAATTTTTAAATTAAGAATATTCTGTGATATATTTGTTAGGTCTAGAATTAATATTTTTCACACATTGTTCAATTTATCATTTTAAGACCTTTTCTCAGTTTGTACCAACATCCCTTTATTCAATGGTCCATGGACCATTGGTCAATGGAAATTAATCCTAGTCTTCTTCAAATGCCTATCTTGAAAGCTAAGTGCTACAAATTAGAATACCAATATCTAAATAGAATAATAGAATGGCTTAGATTGGAAGGGATCTTAAACATCAACTAACTCCAACTCCCTGCAATAGGCAGGGATGCCACCCACTAGATCAGGTTGGCCAAGGCCCCATCTAACCTGGCCTTGAACACTTCCGGGGATGGGGCATCCACAACTTCTCTGGGGCAACACGTTCCAGTGTCTCACTACCCTTACAATGAAGAATTTCTGCCAAATTTATTGTCTAAATCTTTTAGTTTAAAACCACCCCCCTTTGTCCTATCATTATGTACTCAAGTAAAGAGTCTTTCTCCGTAGTGTTTATAAGGCCCTTTAAAGTCTTAAAGTCTGAGGTATCCCTGGAGTCTTCTCTTCTCCAGGTTGAACATCTCCAGCTCTCTCAGCCTTTCTTCACAGGAGAGGTTACCCAGCCCTCTGATCATCTTTGTAGCCCTCCTCTGTACCTGTTCTAACAAGTCAACATCTTTCTTGTGCTGGGGGCTCCAGACCTGGATGCAGCACCTCAGGTGGGGCCTCACAAGGGCAGAACAGGGGGGGACAATCACTTGTCTTGACCTGCTGGCTACACCACTGTTGATGCAGACCAGGATGTGGTTGGTCTTCTAGGCTGCAAGCACACATTGCTGACTTGTATTAATCTTTTCATCCACCGGAACCCCAAGGTCCTTCTCTGCAGGGCTGCTCTCAAAGAGTTCTTGTCCCACTCTGTACTCCTGTGTGGGAATGCCCTGATCCAGGTGCAGCATATTGTGTTTGGCCTTGTTGAACCTCATGCAATTCACATGGACCCACTCCTCCAGCATGTCCAGGTCCCTTTGAATGGCATCTCTTCCTTCTTTGGTATCAAGAGATGTGGGAAGCCAGAGCACTAGTGAAGACCAAGGCAAAGAAGTTAAGTACCTCTGCCTTCTCATCTGTCATTGACCGTTCTCTGTCTTCATTTGTCAGAGGCAATACACTCTCATTAGTCTTTGTTTTGTGGTCAATGTATCTGTAGAATCCCGTCGTATTATTCTTTGCATCTCTCACCAAGTTTAGTTCTGTCAAGAACTAGCATTCATGTTTTGAGTATAACCCTAACAAATATTTTCTATAAAAAGGATGATATTTTTCTGTATCTTTTACTTTTTTGATATTCATCCTAAATTCATCTGACATACATGTGCAATCAGATGATAAGACACACACAGATGTCAATAAGATTACGTATTTTGACCTGGTTAAATCAGTTTTCACATTTTCCCTGAGAGGGACACAAGGAGGTCAATTACTTGTCAATTTAGTCTGCTACAAACAGAGTTATATGAGAAAATAATATAAATTAATGAATAAATAAATGCTTTGTTTCTAGTAAAATGAAATTGATAAATTTATTTTCAGAATATGAACACATTTATCAGCTCTAAGCAAGTGAATGTCCAGATTATGATATCTACCAGTGTCCTCCTACTCACGTTAAGGAGTAAGGAGACTGGTGAGAAGTAAGATTGAAAATTTTAGAAATAAAATACTGCACTGGTTCTTATTTCTTTTTATTTTCTTCAGACTGACTGTTTTTTGTTCATTTTATCAGTATTCTTACAGAAGGGGGAGGGGGGGAGGAGGAGGAGAAGGAAAAGGAACAAAAAGGGAGAAAAATAAAAAGGAAATTAACTACATTTTAGATGATTTCTTCCATAAACAAATGCTTCATCTCCAGTGTCCATTTTAAGCAAGATTCTCCTAAGAGCCAGGAACATAAAACATGAAAGAAAAGACAAGAAATTAGGAAACCTCAAATATCTCTACATGAGATCCAAGATTTAGCTGTGTTTAGACTAAAATGCAAGTTTACACGAATTACAGTCAGGAATATCATAGCTCATGGAATCATAGAATGGTCTAGGTTAGAAAGGACCTTAAAGATCATCCACCTCCTCTGGCATGGGGTTGGAGTTAGATGATCTCTGCCACCTTCCACTAGACCAAGTTACTCAAAACCCCATCCAACTTGGCCTTTAACACTTCCAGGGATGGGGCACCCACAACTCTGGGCAACCTGTTCCAGTGCTTCACCACCCTCTGAGTAAAGAATTTCTTCCTTATATCTAATCTAAACCTACCTTCATTAGTTTAAAGCCATTACTCCTTGTCCTATCACTACTCTCTCTGATAAAGTCCCTCCCTAGCTTTTCTGTAGACTTCCTTTAGGCACTTGAAGACTGCTATAAGGCTTTCCCAGGGCTCTTGCTTCTCTGGGCTGAACAACCCCAAAATTCAGCCTGCCTTCATATGAGAGGTGTTCCAGCCCTTTGATCATCTTGATCATCCTTCTTGTCCTATATCCCATTCCTTTTAACTGTAACTGAAAAACAGTATATTAATTAATCATTTTCTAGGCAGAGTGAGATCTAGAATTCCCTGTCTTGCTTTCTGGATGATCATATCATATTTTACTTATTTTTTTCCCAAGACTTACAACAGTAAGATCTTTTTTAGACAGTTTTAAGGAAGCATTTGATCATTTTGTGGATGTCTTATTGTATTCTCAGATGCAAAGGTCATTAAACAAACTTAAAAGGCTGAAAATAACTTCATGAACGGTATGATTGATAATGTTCATCTTCTAATGATACAGTGCATCTTCTCCAATATTTTCCACCAGTGCACCAGGTGGAGCAAATCATGTTTCCTTTCCCATTCTTTCAGTTGGTTTCTCTCCAGTAGGAACTAGTATAACAAGACTGGGGATGGGAAAGAAAGTGCACAGAGAGGAAAAAGTTTGTCTAATACTAAGTATCCTTTTGTTTAATTAGCTTGTTTTCTGGAGACGAGAAGTGCTCTCAGGTCACATAATTTAGATACAAACTGAATTGTTGATTACCAGTATAGAGTAGTTTACAATGGCTTATGGTACAGTATGCCATCATTGGAAGTCAGGCCTTTCTTGCTCCAGACCCATTTTTTTTTTCCTGGAAAAATGCAGTTTATCCTCTCTGTTTCTAATGAAACTGTTGTCTGGAGTTCATATTCCATGATGCTGAAGTAGATGTAGAGATGATAATATCCTGTGGTACTGTAACCAGAATTCCTCTACTTCTTTATCCAGATCCAATGAGCCTGGCTTCACATTCATCCAGTAGAGAGTGTCTATCAGATATGTGGCACATAGAGAATGACACCCTCTAAAGTTATATTAGGTTAGATATTATGAAAAAAACAAAACAAAACAAACAAACAACACCTGTAAATGGGAGACTAGAAAGATTATGCAGGTGGTTTCCTAGAAAGATTTTAAAGTCTTTATGTGTGAGTGGGTCTGAATACAACACAATCTTGAAACGGTATTTCCTGGTAGAAAGATTTTAAAAAGCTAAATGCATTTGTTGAAAGTAATAGGTTATTTAAAACATTGCACCATCCTTACAAGTTAGAAGAAACTGAGATTTTTCAGGAAAATTTAGAAAAACATCTGATGAGAATTATTTCAACAGATATTGTCAACAGTATATAAACATGGCTTTTAGAATTTCAGTTAACATCATTAGACATGTAAAACACATCAGAAAGTCATCCTGAGAAGAAATAGGTGCCAGGAGATAGGGATACATATATACTACCTACCTGATATTTTTTCATGGAATAGAATGTGAATTTCTATTTCATTCTGCTAATTACAGCGAGAGCTTAGAATGTCTAATTCAGACACTGAACTTTTAGCAGAGTTAAACCAGTCCCATTCTCTAGATGACAACTCAAAATCTTTTCTAGCCCTTTTTTTATATTTAATGTTATTTTAAATTAACTTTCATTATTAATCAAAAGAACAGTATTTGTCTTCTCATGCATATCCATCTACTGTTCATGACTGTTTAATTTTATATAAATTCAATAACATATATCATCGTATTTCCAAACTATCTAAAACTAACTGAAACAGATGTTCACCACATATAAAAAACAACATCATCATCTTATACCTAAGACTGTCAGCTATAGAAGATTATAAATTTTCTCAAACACATACTTTCACTGTTAAACCATACTGTGACTTCACTAATGTTATGTTTTCCAGAAGGTGAGCTCTTTATTTAGATAACACGGTGACAAATTGAGGAAAATGAAGCTTGCTATGGCCTGTCTTGGTTGGAAGAATTTTTCCTTTTAAGCTTAGTGATTTGCCTTACTATACAAAGTTTTTAATTATACCTTTCAATTTTTTGAAGCCCATTAGACACCTAGAAATGTAGCATACTGTAAACATAATTATACTTATGAGCAGTAATTAATCTAATGGATTTTCAGTCTACCTCACCTACTGAACTGCAACCTGTTCCAATTTATTATGCTGTTTCACAGCAGTAGTACAAGGGGGTAAATATTGTCTTCTGTAATAATTTTGAGTGTTATTAAGGAGATTCCCTGTGTATTTCATACAATTATTTAGAGAAATTTACTTAGTTTAAGTAAATTACTTAGACTTCATGATTGCTGATAACAGTAAAGCAATACTTTATTACTTTTCCTAGTCATTCAGTGGCCCACAAAAATCAGCATCATCCTTACATACTTAGGCATCAAAATTCTGATCTAGCCAACAGGGACACATGTCTGGAATATATGATTCCTGTAATATATAGTATGTTCTTTGTTATTTTCCTAGAAAAACAAATAGATTGTTAATGTTAATGTTATCTGGAAATCTTCATACTTTGAGGACAAAGTTAAATGGCTCTTTCTACACAATATCTTTCTGATACTCATTTCTATTTAATACCATGGCTTTTCGATAACAGAAAGCAAGAAACTATGGCATTTTGCTTTAAGATTAGTGTCAGGGAATGTCATAGGTGTTTGACTCAGAATGAGTCTGTACTTGTTGCAACATTAGTTATAAGGACAACTTGCACAGGTACTATGAGACAAAAGATGTAAAAGATGAATCACAGTCTAAATTCTCTGAACTCATGAATTCATAGGCTCATAAAAGTTTGAAGTAATAGTCTTGCAAATGAACCAGGAAGACCAGATACGCACCATCCTTCTTTCTCAGACTGACTTGGATAATATAGGGTTGGGTTATGTCTCTAGTCAAGAACTCTATGCTCTTGAACACAGTACTTTTCAGCCCAAACAGGCTAAGCTATGTTATTTTTTATTGACTAAAATATCCACAACACCACTTACGTAATTATCTTTGTAGTAATGTGTGAGTAAATAAATTACAGAAAAAATTTAATTTGCTAATTTCTGGTCAAATTGAAATCACTTTTTATCATTTCCTTGTAAAAACACAGCAAATCCTAAAACCCTAAATTACCATCATTTTTACCTTTGTTAAATTTCATACACTGGGAATGAAAAAGTATGGAGAACGTGTTTTTTACTATTTTTGTAAATCTTATCCTGTAGCCATGCGTTGCTACATTACGAATGCATGAATGTACAAAAAATGTATCGTTTTATTTTTTTACATAGGATATTCTGTATGATAATTTGGGAGTGGTTATGTTTAATTTTAGAATAAAATAAACAAAAAGATTCAGTGGGAGAAAAGCGTAGCTTTTCAAAAAAACGTATTGTGGATCTAGTTATATATCAACTGGTCCATAGGAATGCTATTAATATATTTTTGTGGACCTGGTCTAAAACAAAATATATTTTAAGTTTTATCCCAGTTATCCCTAGAAATTAAATGTTAGCAATGGCATAATAGATATGAATTATAAATGCAGCAGGACTTGGAGCTAAGGTCAGGGTTTTTCTTTGCTGTTGTGACCCCTTAAGTTTTCTTTATTAAAGGCAAGAAAAGCAGTGTAAAATAAAAGCTAATTGCATTTTGAAACAATTTAAATAAGGTAACATTACCGGATCTTTTCCCCAACTCAACAACAATTAAAAACTTCCACAAAGTTTACAGCATGTCATGGACAGATGAAACAAAGAAGTGACTCCAGTTATCCCTCTCCTATTGTGCTGAAATTGCACACAAACATGTGCCTCAGATCCTTGGATGTGGGTCTTAAAGGAACTGTTCTCTTTGGTTTCCTCTGTCTTTGCCTGCATAGTCTTCCTGAAGAGGAGTGAGTGGGCTTTCTTCTGACACTCTGTAATCTTTGAAAATCATGTCTGTCATGCACTGAACTATAGAGGCTTTTGTAATTCTGAGTTGTTAGGACAATATAGGGACTAGAGATGCATCCAGATGACTTATTTAATTTTGTCCATAAACCATGTTAAAGAATATAGTTTGGACAGGTTTGTCTTAGCTACTTTTTAAATATTTATGTAATTTTGTGGTCATTCAATAATAATAATAGTTATTATTATTATTTTAATGAAGATCAGATATTCAAACAAATTTATTCTTTCTAGAAATAACCATTTAATTACAATTCATGAAGCAGATTTGCTCTTTCTCTGCATTACTCTTTTTTTTCTACACTAACTTGAATGCCATTGTTACAAGATAAAACTATCCCATCATGATTATGCACAAAAAGTTTACCCAGGAATTCAGAAGGACTTTACTGAGGGGAAAACAATAAAACTGTGGGGAAAACAAAACAAAACTGTCCTGGTTTCAGTTAGAACAGAATTAATTTTCTTCCTAGTAGCTGGTGGAATGCTGTGTTTTGGCTTAGGATGAGAAGAGTGCTGATAACACCCCGATGCTTTAATTGTTGCAGAGCAGTGCTTATACTAAGCCAAGGACATCTCAGCCTTTTGCTCTGTCCTGCCAACGGGCAGGCTGGGGGTGCAGTAAGAGCTGGGAGGGGACAGACCCAGGACAGGTGACCCAAACTAGCCAAAGGGGTATTCCATACCATCTGACGTCATGCTAAACAATATATAGGGGTGGCTAGCCGGGGGGAGGGGGCCGGACTGCTCGGGGTGAGGCTGGGCATCGGTCAGCGAGTGGTGAGCAATTGCATTGTGCATCACTTGTTTGTACATATTATTATTACTTTCCTATTATCACCATTGTATCATTATTATTATTATTGTTATTATTATTTTTATTATTATTATTTTCCTGTCTTATTAAACTGTCTTTATCTCAACTCACAGGCTTCACTTTCCATTTCTCTCCCCCGTCCCAGAGAGGGAGGGGAGAGGGTGAGTGAATGGCTGTGTGGTGTTTAGCTGCCGGCTGGGTTAAACCACGACAGTCTTTTTGGCGCCCAACGTGGGGCCCGAAAGGTTGAGATAACGGCAGATCTGACCAGAGTGTGTTAAACTAAAATTGGTGTAAGGATTAGACCTGCTTAATAGTCACTTGTCATAATGCTGATTGCTTTAATCTCAACTCTGCTGCGCCTGTTTTCCAAATTGAGTATTATAGTACATTATTTTCCGTATTTGCTCTCTGTCGTGTTGTTTATCCTCTCCAGGCCCTGGTTTCAGATCATTATGGTACTGTGTGTTGTAGCAATGGCTTATGGGACGATGAAATATGTGGTCATGACTCTAACTTGTTATTTGTATTCAGTAACATCGTCGACTCTGTACTTTGGAAACTGTATCTTGGAAACTATTAGCAATTTTACCTATTGTTTTTTTCCATTAGGGAGTCAATCTGTGGAGGGGAAAGGGGAGGATATTTTTCCTTACTTGCTTACTCTCCCTTTCTCCTTCACCACCCCTGTATCCTCCTGGATCACTCTGCCTTCCTCCTTCACCACCCTCTTATCCCCTGAGCTTGTCACAATAGCTCTCCAAGATATTGAATATTCTTGGGATACTCAGACCACCATAGTCTTGTTGTTCTGCCTCCTGAATGCACTTCAGGTTCTGCTTAAAGTTAAACAATTACTTAGGAAGCTCATCCGGAGATCTGCCTGGAGGCAGTATAGTTGTGGGTGGCAGGGAGTATGGGTGGATATGGGCAGGCATCTAGAGCAGTTGGCACCCCCTGTGTGTTGGAAATTCACCCCTGAACAATGGCAAAATCCTCAAAAACTGGCAGAATGCTTGAAAAAAAGGTGTCATGATTCTGGCAGTTCCAAAGTAACACAAATCATTGTAACGTGCTGGGGCCTGGCTCATGCCTATTGAGCTGCCATTGATAACTGCTATCAACTTAGTGACAGACCCTGAGGCCACTCCAAGCCCTGTGACAGATCCAATGGCCACTGTGACCCCTACGGTGGACTCTGCAGCTGCTCTAGTCCCAGTTCCTGCAGCCGCTCCAGTCCCAGCTCCTGCAGCCGCTCCAGTCCCAGCTCCTGCAGCAGCTCCAGTCCCAGCTCCTGCAGCCGCTCCAGTCCCAGCTCCTGCAGCCGCTCCAGCTCCAGCTCCTGAAGCCGCTACAGCTCCGGTTCCTGCAACTGCTCCAGCTCCTGCAGCCGCTCCAGCTCCTGTGGCTGTGTCAGAGAAACGAGCTGTAGCAGTGCAAGTTGACCCTGCAGAGGGTATTCCAACCCCTGTAACGGGGTCAGAGAAACGAGCTGTAGCAGTACAAGTTGACCCTGCAGAGGGTATTCCAACCTCTGTGGCAGACCCTGTAACAAAGTCAGAGAAACGAGCAGTAGCAGTGCAAGCTGCCCCTGTAGAGAAGGTGAAAAAATGGTATAGAGATTCAGGTCGTTTAGAACGCAGAGAGTCTTCTGCCAATCCAGGTAAGGCTTCTGCCAAAACTAGGTATAGAGATGATGAAGATGACGACGACGCTGGGCCATCAAGGATTCAGGAGGAGGAAGATGAGGATGTCGAAAAAGCAACAGTAACTACCCGAAGCCTAAACGAGCGCGAGCTACGAGATGTGCGAAAAGATTTTGGTCACTGTATAGGTGAGCAGCTCGTCACCTGGCTGCTCCGGTGCTGGGACTCTGGAGCAAATTGTGTGGAATTAGACGGCAGGGAAGCCAAGCGGCTGGGATCCCTTGCTCGAGACGCCGGCATTGACAAAGCAATTGCAGATGGAGCACAATCCACCAGCCTCTGGAGGCGTCTCCTCTCAGCTGTGAGGGAAAGGTATCCCTTCAAGGAAGAACTTTTATGTCTACCAGGCAAGTGGACCACTATGGAGAAGGGAATCCAGTACCTGAGGGAATTAGCTGTACGGGAAGTGATTTATGAAGATCCAGACCTCAGACAAACATCCAAAGACCCAGATGAAGTCAAGTGTACACGACCCATGTGGCGGAAGTTTGTACGGAGTGCACCATCATCATATGCCAGCTCATTGGCAATAATGGCCTGGAAAGAGGATGAGGAACCCACAGTGGATGAAGTGGCTAAACAACTCCGGCAGTATGAAGAAAGTCTCTCCTCTTCCTTACAGGCCTGCGTCTCAGCTGTGGAGAAACTTTCTGAAAAGGTTCACCAACTTGAAGAGAATCTATCTTCCTCCCCACCTGAACCAACCAGTGTCCAACGACCAAAAGAGAACACCTGGGAGAAAACACTTTCTGAAAAGTTTCACCAACTTGAAGAGAGATTATTCTCCTCAGTACCTGTACAGAGCAGTGTCTCAGCTATCAAGGGTAGGCGTTCATCTACACAAGGAAGACGATATGGTGGGTACTCACCCCGTGCCACCCTGTGGTTTTACTTACGAGACCATGGAGAGGACATGAGAAAATGGGATGGAAAATCTACCGTGACCCTAGAGGCACAGGTACGTGAGTTGCAAAAGAAAACAATCAGGAAAAAAGGATTCTCTGAAAAGTTTGCTGCTCCAACTTCCAGCAGACAGTCCTTCAAACACAGAAACGAAGAAGATTCTGACCAGGATTAGGGGGGCCCTGCCTCCAGCCAGGGGGAGGAAAGGGACAATCGAGTTTATTGGACTGTGTGGATTCGATGGCCTGGCACGTCACACGCACAGAAGTATAAGGCTTTAGTAGACACCGGTGCACAATGTACTATAATGCCATCAAGCTATAAAGGACCAGAGCCCATCTATATTTGTGGAGTGACAGGGGGATCTCAGCAATTGACTGTATTGGAGGCTGAAGTAAGTCTGACTGGGAATGAGTGGGAAAAGCACCGCATTGTGACTGGCCCGGAGGCTCCATGTATCCTTGGCATAGACTATCTTAGAAGAGGATATTGCAAGGACCCAAAAGGGTTCCGGTGGGCTTTTGGTATAGCTGCCTTAGAGACAGAGGGCATTAAACAATTATCTACCTTGCCTGGACCCTTCTGTTGTGGGGTTGCTGAGGGTCGAAGAACAGCAAGTGCCAATCGCTACCACAACTGTGCACCGGCGGCAATATCGCACTAACCGAGACTCCCTGATTCCCATCCATAAGCTAATTCGTCAACTGGAGAGCCAAGGAGTGATCAGCAAGACTCATTCACCTTTCAATAGTCCCATATGGCCAGTGCGAAAGTCTAATGGCGAGTGGAGACTAACAGTGGACTATCGTGGCCTGAACGAAGTGACGCCACCACTGAGTGCTGCAGTGCCGGACATGCTGGAACTTCAGTACGAACTTGAGTCGAAGGCAGCCAAGTGGTACGCCACAATTGATATCGCTAATGCATTTTTCTCCATCCCTCTAGCAGCAGAGTGCAGGCCACAATTTGCCTTCACTTGGAGGGGAGTCCAATATACTTGGAATCGGCTGCCCCAGGGGTGGAAACACAGCCCTACCATTTGCCATGGGCTGATCCAGTCTGCGCTAGAGCAGGGGGAAGCTCCTGAACACCTGCAGTACATCGATGACATTATTGTGTGGGGTGACACAGCAGAGGAAGTTTTCGAGAAAGGGAAGAAAATAGTCCAAATCCTTCTGAAAGCCAGTTTTGCCATAAAACAAAATAAAGTCAAAGGACCTGCACGAGAGATCCAGTTTTTAGGAATAAAATGGCAAGATGGACGTCGTCAAATCCCAATTGATGTGATCAACAAAATAACAGCTATGTCTCCACCAACTAACAAAAAAGAAACACAGACTTTCCTAGGTGTTGTGGGGTTTTGGAGAATGCACATCCCAAATTACAGTCTGATGGTAAACCCGCTCTACCAAGTAACCCGTAAGAAGAATGAGTTTGAATGGGGCCCTGAACAACGACAAGCCTTTGAACAAATCAAGCAGGAAATAGTCCATGCAGTAGCCCTTGGGCCAGTTCGAACAGGACCAGATGTAAAGAATGTGCTCTACACTGCAGCCGGGGAGAACGGCCCCACCTGGAGCCTCTGGCAGAAAGAACCTGGGGAAACTCGAGGTCGGCCTCTGGGGTTTTGGAGTCGGGGATACAGAGGATCCGAGGCCCGCTATACTCCAACTGAAAAGGAGATATTGGCAGCATATGAAGGAGTTCGATCTGCTTTGGAGGTGGTCGGTACTGAAGCGCAGCTCCTCCTAGCACCCCGATTGCCGGTACTAGGCTGGATGTTCAAGGGAAGGGTCCCCTCTACGCATCATGCAACTGATGCTACATGGAGCAAGTGGGTTGCACTGATTACTCAGCGGGCTCGAATAGGAAACCCCAGTCGCCCAGGAATATTGGAAGTGATCATGGACTGGCCAGAAGGCAAATACTTTGGGATATCATCAGAGGAGGAGGTGGGTCGTGCTGAAGAAGCCCCGCTGTACAACCAGTTACCAGAGAATGAAAAGAAATATGCCCTGTTCACTGATGGGTCCTGTCGTATTGTGGGGAAGCATCGGAGATGGAAGGCTGCTATATGGAGTCCTACGCGACGAGTTGCAGAAGCTGCTGAGGGAGAAGGTGAATCGAGTCAGTTTGCAGAAGTGAAAGCCATTCAGCTGGCTTTAGACATTGCTGAACGAGAAAAATGGCCAGTTCTCTATCTCTACACCGATTCATGGATGGTAGCAAATGCCCTGTGGGGATGGTTACAGCAATGGAAGCAAAACAACTGGCAGCGCAGGGGCAAACCCATCTGGGCTGCTGCATTTTGGCAAGATATTGCTGCTCGGGTAGAGAACCTGGCTGTGAAAGTACGCCACGTAGATGCTCATGTGCCCAAGAATCGGGCTACTGAAGAACATCAAAACAACCATCAGGTGGATCAGGCTGCTAAGATTGAAGTAGCTCAGGTGGACCTGGATTGGCAACATAAAGGTGAATTATTTATAGCCCGATGGGCCCATGACACCTCAGGCCATCAAGGTAGAGATGCAACATACAGATGGGCTCGTGATCGAGGGGTGGACCTGACCATGGACGCTATAGCACAGGTTATTCATGACTGTGAAACGTGCTGCAAATCAAGCAAGCCAAACGGTCAAAGCCTCTTTGGTATGGAGGACGGTGGCTGAAATATAAATACAAATATATATAAATATATAATATTTCTAAATAAAATATAAATAAATTTATATAAATTTAAAAATATTTATTTATATAAATATATTTATATATATATATTATATATTTATATATTATATTATTATATTATTATTATTATATTATATATATATTATATATATTATTATTATTATATATATATTATATAAATATATATATATTATATATAATATATATAATATTTATATATTAAAATATATATATTATATATATTTATATATATATAAAATATATATTATTATATATATTATTATTATTATTATTATTATTATATATTAATATTAATTATTATTATATTATATATATTATATTATTATATTATTTAAATATTATATATTTATATATATAAAATTTATAAATATAAATTATTTATATATATATATATTTATATATAAAAATATTTATATAAATAAATAAATATTTATAAATATAAATAAAATATAAATAAATATAAACCACAACAAAAACAAAACAAAATAAAATAAAATAAAATAATGGCAAGAAGAACCTTAGTGAAACCTGTCTGTTTTTATAAAAGCTTTGGGCAAGAAAAGTTTTTAATCTTAATAAAAAGAAAATTATATAAAAGAAGTAGTTGGAAGAACATAAAAATTTCATGTGTACTTTCAAAAGTTTCCACGAGCTTAATCAGACAACATTGCTGTCATGTGTAATAGGCTCTAAATTAATAGCAGCGGCCTTCTTATGGGCAAAGAAGTATCTATCATACTGCATACCGTTTGCATTCTGTCAGTGGACTGTCTGAGAGGTACAACTGAGTGATGTGAACTGAGGGAGAAAGGTACTTCATTCTCATTGCAGATTACAACTTTTATGATTTAATGTAATGGCTTTTATTCCACTATTCTTTATATCCATTGAGTAATTTGGATAATTCCTTTGGAAGCTTTCTTTAATACAGAAGTTACTGAATAAACCTCTAAATGGACATTAAACTTCAGAAAAGCCCAAAAGCATATTTATTGATGAATACCCCGAACCTTTATTTAGATTTCTAGGGTCTTTAAATATGTCATCAGGTTCAAATGTTTAACCTAAATTAATGAAAACTTATGGAATTATTTTTTTAAATCTCTGGTATTTTAGATTGTTTTGGAGATCTTTTTGCCTTTGTTTTCACTTTTTTTGAACTTAACCTAGTTTAATTTTCAGTAACTGCTTTCTCTAAAAAAATGGAAGAAAAAGGAAAGGAAGAGAAAGATACCTTAGATTTCACATATTTTCATAGTGTCATTCTGATACTGTGTAGTGGGTTTACGTGGCAAGGTTTTGGTAGCAGGGGGCCATAGGGGTGGCTTCTGTGAGAAGGATCTAGAAGCTGCCCCATGTTTGGGAAGGGCCCCATTGTTGACCAGAGCCAAGCCAATAAGCGATGTTGTTTTGCGCCTCTGTGAGAACATATTTAAGACAGGGAAAAAAACGCTGCGACTCACGGCAGCTGGGAGAGTGAGAGGAGTGAGGAACAGCCTTGCAGGCGCCAAGGTCAGTAAAGAAGGAGGGGGAGAGGTGCTCCAGGTGCCGGAGCAGAAGTCCCCTGTGGCCTGTTGTGAGGAGGACCATGGTGAAGCAGGATGTCCCCCTGCAGCCTATGGAGTACCATGGTGGAGCAGGGTTCCACGCTGCAGCCCGTGGAGGAGACCACGGTGGAGCAGGTGGCCCTGCACCGACGGAGGCTGCCACCTGTGGAAGACTCCTGCCGGAGCAGATTCCGGGCCGGACCTGTAGCCTATGGAGAGGAGACCACGCAGGAGCAGGTGACCTGGCAGGACCTGCTGCCCGTGGGGGAGCCAGGTTGGAGCGGTTTTCTCCTGAGGGATGGACCCCGTGGTACGGACCCATATCTGGAGCAGTTCTGGAAGAGCTGCTGCCTGTGGGAAGCCCACGCCGGATCAGTTCATCAAGGACTGTATCCCGTGGGTGGGACCCCACAGCACAGGGTACGAGAGTGACTGAGAAGGAGCGTCAGAGAAGAAGCACTGTAGACTGACCATAACCCCCATTCCCCCATTCCCCTGTGCCGCTCGGGGGGAGGAGGTGGAAGAGGGTGGAGGGAGGGGGAAGGTTCTTTTGGTTTCTTTCCTTTGTTTCTCATTTCTCTAGCTTGTTAGTAATGAGCAATAAATCTTACTATCTCCCTATGCCGAGTTTGTTTTGCCCGTTACAATAATTACTGCGTGATCTTCTCGTCCTTATCTCAACCCTTGAGCCCTTTTCATCATATTTTCTCCCCATTCCTCTTTAAGGGGGGGGGAGTGAGAGAGCGGCTGTGGTGGAGCTCGACTGCCCGCTTGAGCGGAACCACAACATACTGTTCCACATACTTTGGAGAAAAAGAAATAATTGAACTGAAGGGGCATGGGTGACTTTAGTATTGCCCTTCCATTAGCCACTAGCAATGAATATGGTTTGTGTATGTAAAAAATGATGGACTGTACAACAAACAATATGTTTTTGACATTCTTTAAATAGAGGATCATTTGCTTCACTGGGTCTGTTAAAGTTTGTAAAACTGAATCTCTTGCTTTAGAAGCTGAAAAATTATCTTTTTTTTTTTCTTTTCTTTCTTTCTTTCACATTCTGACTACAATTTCTGGACCACAGTTTGAGCTCATTTATATTAAGTAGAATCTGTGTATATTATAAGCAGCCTCCAGCTCTGAACCTTTTCACTGCTTTGGATCTGTTTGCTATTAGGCTAACATACCACCTCTGACTATAACAGCATTAACATGTTTATGTTTGAAGATGTTTTCCATTAAGTTGTAAGCTCAACAGCAATTTTCAAATAGTCTGAGACATAGACCTTGTTTTAGCAAGGTCTGTATTTTGTTCCAATTTAGATTCCCAGACAAATTATTTCAAGTAGAAATGAAGTACTGCTATTCTAGAATAAGAATTGTTTTCACATGCATTTGTTCAGGAATAGTTATTCTGGAATATCTGTTCACAAATAGCTAATTTAGATTGCCTCCATGTCCTGACTGATGATACAGAATAAAAAATAGCAGAATTCAAAGGGACTTTTCATTTATCATTCTCTTGGGGAAAAGGAGCAAAGTAATTTTAAGGACTCTAAAAGCACTGATTCTCAAGAAAGTTTTTTTATCAAAAAGTCTGTTTTATAACTTTAACTGTGTGAGGTTATTACGTGATTTTTCAACTGCACTAGAAACTTTTAAATCCTTGTTATTTGCTTAAACATTTATATCTTATTATCAAGAAAACTAATAAATATGAAAAATGATCAAAATTACCACAGCTAAAGAGAAGGTATTATGCGTAGCAAGTTTAAAGGTAAATTCTACTAGGCACAAAAGTTTTGAATGTGTATATAATGAATGACAGATGTTTTTTGTTTGTTTGTTTGTTTATTTTGACATAGCCTTTAAAATAATCCTTGTCCTCTGTGCTCACTTTAAATCTCTCTTCTTTCTGCTTTCCATCTCTTGATTCTTCCATTTTCTTTATATTCAAGGAAGGATTTGGCATAGCTGAGAAAAACTAATTCCTGCGATCTGCTCCATCTCCTGAATGGATTGAGAAGAGAAGAAGCCCAGAACTTCTGGACTTGTATGCACTTTGTAAACATACATTCAGAAGCCTTGTAAAATGTACCATTTGTACCACTCTGAGCTTCTTAATTAGCTCTCACAAGCATAATTTTATGTGAGTCAGGACCTGACAGATTTTTCCGTGGTAAAGTATCTGAGCTGGCTAAAATGTATATTGCTTCAAGACCTGCACTAACCATTCCAGCTCTTCCAGAATGATGCTTTCATATGAAGAGTCAGATGTGAGTTCTTAGTTTATATACATTCTATAGCATGTCCCTGTTTGTACACTAAAAATAAAAAAGGGGGTAAAATATAATAAAATAATAATCTGTGTCCAGCTGCATAGATCAACAGAACTATACCGATCTCACTTGAAACTCCAGCCCATTAATTCTATATAAACAGTTCTAAGATAAGTGTGTAGTGCAGCTTGTAGCCAGCATATGAATCTCCCTTTGTTCCTTCTGACTGAAGTATCCATATGTGCTGGCAAGTACAAATAACTGAAGAGAAAACAAGCCCAACAGAAATAAGGAAGAAAGTTTGTGGAACCTTTTGTTAAGCTTGTATATTTCTTCCTTCCTTCCTTCCTTCCTTCCTTGGTCATTGCTGAAGGCTTGGTCAATTAGTGATAAAAGAACCATCATTTAGAATTGCATCCTTAACATCACTTTCCAGAATATGTAAACTTGCACTCATAATATGAGATGCTCTCTCTAAAGTATAAAAAGTTGAAAGCTATTTTAGAAGAGACACAGTCTGGCTATCTGGAAAAAAAAAAAAAAAAAAAAAAAAAAAAAAAAAAAGATCCAACTTATACATTAAATTATTACCTTTGATATACACTTCACAGATAGATGATTGAGCCAGTTCCTTCATTTTTCTGTTGATTTATGAAGGAATTCAGGTAGGAGCTTAGTGTAGGGGCCCAAATTTCAGGTGGCTCAAGTAGGTAAGATAATTGCCACCTCTGAAGTCATAGTTCATGCTGGCTTCTCTTTGCAACAGAACTTACGTTTATCTGTTTGGTGTTGTCCACAGTTCCTGAGCAGAGCACTCTAACAGTTTTTAGAGAACTTGTTTGGAGCAGCTGGACAGTCCGCCTATCTCCCTCAGACGCCTTGTAAAGACTGGGGACAATATATTTTATGAGGTAGCAATTAAACATCAGTTTCACTTCATCCTTGGAGTACTTATCTCCCTAACTATTGATTCTGGGATAGAACACTTGTACACTTGCCCCCCCCCCCCCCCCCCCCGAAACCCACCCACCCTGCACTATATAAATAAATAAATAAATAATCCCTTGTTATGCAGCTGGGGGATATTAATAACATGCTGGTTACCAGCTGATTGCTGAGGAAAAACACTGGAGAAGGAAAATAGGAAAGCCTGTTCTTCTGAATCCTCATCATGTGAACGTGGTACAGAGGAGGGAAACCTGCCTTGAAGAAGAGCAACTAGAACTAGATCAGTGGAATAGGAGCTGAGGGGAAGGGTTTAGCAAAATGCCAAATAAAATAACAGAGAAAAAGACAAAAACAAACAAACAAACAATCAAACAAAACCAAAAACAAACAAACAAAAAAATGCAGGAAAACAAATAGGTAGGTATGACAGAAAAGAGAATGGTAGCCAGAATGTTAGAGTTTTGTTTGAGCCTTCAGCGATGTCTGGCAGTGCGGGAAAGATTCAAATTCAGTTATTTCTTTGTTTTGTTGGGACCACAGCATTACTGTCTTTACTTGTGTATAATGCTGTCTCCCAAATGCAAATAGTATGCCCATGAGAGTAGTATATTACTGGAATTCATGCCGGGAAGGGAAGGGAAGGGAAGGGAAGGGAAGGGAAGGGAAGGGAAGGGAAGGGAAGGGAAGGGAAGGGAAGGGAAGGGAAGGGAAGGGAAGGGGAAAAGGAAAAAAAAAAAGAAAAAAGAAAAAAGAAAAAAAAAAGAAAAAAGAAAAAAGAAAAAAAGAAGAAAGAAAAAAGAAAAAAGAAAAAAGAAAAAAGAAAAAAAAGAAAAAAGAAAAAAGAAAAAAGAAAAAAGAAAAAAGAAAACTTGCTTTGGTTTAGCTAAAAACAATCTAAATAAACCATTTTTACAGTCAGTAATTATTCTTGCTCAACAAATTTTGACTGAAGATTTATTTTTTTAGAACAGTAAATATAACCATTAATATTGAGCCACAGGTTAGTTTGCAGGTATGTTAGAAATACTCCAAAATCTTCAAATTCCTTCAGAGAATTCTGTTTTATTCTTAACTATGACTTCCATTCTCAAACTGGTACCAAAGCAGAAAACAACACTTTGAAAACTCTGCATGGAATTGTTCTGTCAACATAAAACAGTATGTGATGCTAGTTTCTGCTTCATGCTATCAGTAAGGAAGAAAAGTTATGTCTCTACCTTACACAACGATTCCAAAATTATTTCCTCAAAAATCCAAGCAAAAAAAGCATAAAATAAATGAAAAACAAAAGCAATATTCATTCTGTGAATATGAACACCAAGTAAAATATAGACAGAGCATAACACTTGTTTTTTCCGTCATCTTTGAAATTAAACAGCTAGAAGAGTGAAGGGTCTAGGACAAAACGGGTGAGGGGTCTGGAACAAAAGTCAGATGAGTGGCTGAGGGAGCTGGGATTGTTTAGTCTGGAGAAGAGAAGGCTCATGGGAGACCTCATTGCACTCTACAACTTCCCGAAGGGAAGTTGTGATGAGGTTGGCCTCTTCTCTCAGATAACTAATGGTAAGACTCAAGGAAATGTCTACAAGTTGCACCTTGGGAGATTTAGATTAGATATCAGGAAAAACTTTTTCTCTCAGAGTGGTCAGGCATTGGAATGGCCTGCCCAGGTAGGTGGTGGAATCACCATCTCTTGCAGTGTTCAAGAAGTGCCTGGACATGAAGGTACAAGATATGATTTAGTAGCTTAGTGGGTAATATTGGTGACAGGAAGACAGTTGGACTAGATCTTAGATACTAGATCTTTAGATACTAGATCTAAAGGATCTTGTAAATCCTTTCCAACCTTGTGTTTCTATGAATCTATGATTCTAAGAGGCTGAGAGAGCTGGGCCTGTTTAGCTTGGAGAAGACTGAGAGGGGATCTGATCAATGTATACAAATATCTGAAGTGAGGGTGTCAAGAGGATGGTTGCTTTACTCTTTCCAGTGGTGCCCAACAACAAGACAAGGCAATGGTCACAAACAAAACACAGGAAGTTCTGGATGAATATGAGGAAAAAACTCTTTATTGTGAGGGTGACAGAGCACTGAAACAGGTTGCTCAGAGAGGTTGTGGATTCTCCTTCTTTGGAGATATTCAAAACTTCCCTTGTTGCGAACCTGTGCAACCTGAGCTACGTGACTCTAGTTGGCAGGGGAGTTGGACCAGATGATCTTCAGAGGTTCCTTCCAACCTTAACTGTTCTGTGATCCTGTGACTCTGTGATTCTGTGAATCAAGCCCTCTAAAAATAGTATGGAACAACAGCTGTACAGGCTATGAACTAACAAGGTTTACCATGACAGTTTCCAAACAGTTCCTTTGGAAGCTTCAGGAGGGAAGAATCTATTATGACCTCTACAGAGAAATTATTGCCAAGGTATTTTACTGAGATTTTATGCAAGGGAGAATTTGTCTCTTTGAAATAAAGTATTCTACTGCTTCTAGCACAGACCCTACACAAACTTCAGCTTGTTTTCCTTTGTTGGAAACATCAGATTCATAACATATTTTGTTCTTATTCACTCAGTAAAGAGTAAAGATCTGTAATTAATTGGAAAAGTATATTTTATTATTTCCTTAAAGAGCAGCCTGAGATACCATTGAAAATTGTTTTTAAAAGGAATGGGCAAGTAGATATTTAAAAAGATCTTCAAGAAGCTCACATTATTTAGATATTTCAGACAGCAGTGAATAAGTAGGAAGGTAAGGGAGGTAAACTTGCATAAATATAGAAAAGCATTATCAGGTTTTATATGCACAAATGCAAAAGAAAAGAACAAGTTAAGATTTTTGCAAGGTCTTTCAAGTTATTGCTGGGTTTATAACAGAAAGACTGTGTTGGGTTTACGTGGCAATTTTTTGGTGGTGGGGTGCTGCAGGGTTGGCCTCTGGGAGAAGCCAAATAATGTCCCATGTTAGATAAGGGTCAGTTTCAGCCAGCTCCAAAGAGGCCCACCTCTGACCAGAGCTGAGCAAATAAGCAATGTTGTTTGCATCTCTGTGAGAGCAGATTTAAGAAAGGGGAAAAAAAAAAAAAACAACAAAAAAAAACAAAAAACAAAAAACCAAAACGCTGTGCAACAGCAGCTGGAAGATAGAAGAGTGAGAAACATCCCTTCAGACCCCAAGGTCAGTGCAGAAGGAGGGCAGGAGGTGCTCCAGGTACCACAGCAGAAGTTCCCCAATGGCATGTGGAGAAGCCCATGGTGGAGCAGGCTGTCCCCCTGCAGCCCATGGTCCCACAGGGAGCAGATCTCCATGCTGCAGCCCATGGAGGAGCCCCCAGTGGAGCAGGTGGATGTGGCTTGGAGGAGGCTGTGGCCCATGGAGAGCCCCTGCAGGAGCAGGCCCTGGGTTGGAGATGCAGCCCATGGAGAGGAGCCCACGCAGGAGCAGGGGTCTGGGGGGAGCTGCCGCCTATGGGGGACCCATGCTGGAGCAGTTTGCTCTTGACAGAGGGACCCCATGGTACGTAACCTGTGGGAAGCCCCCACAGGATCAGTTCAGGAAGGACAGCATCCTGTGGGAGAGACCCCATGTGGAGCAAGGACAGAGAGTGACCATGAAGTGGTGTTGGAGATGAAGTTTTAGGGACTGACTGCAGCCCCCATTCCCTGTTCCCCTACACCACTCAGGGTCAAAGAGGGTGGATAGGGGGAAGGTGTTTTTTAGTTTTATTGCTTGTTTGTTTCTCACTGCTCTAGCTTGTTAGTAATAGGTAATCAATTTTATTTATCTCCCTACGCTGAGTCTGTTTTGCCTGTGATGATAATTGTTGCGCGACCTCCCTGTCCTTATACCAGCCCTCGAGCCCTTTTCTCTCCCTTTCCTTTTGAGGAGGGGGAATGAAGGAATGGTGGGTCACAGCTGACTCACTGAGTACAAACACCATACTGACACCATACTGATTAAGAACACCTGATGGCTTAATAAATTTATGAACTGACATGGCCAGAATTTAACATATTAATAAGAATTATACATTTTCTACTTGCATTTTTCTCCTTGTACATGTGTACATATGTCCTTGTTGCCTAACCAATTATTGCTGTATATTATATTTTTTATTTTATTTCATTTTATTTTATTTCATTTTATTTTATTTCATTTTATTTTATTTCATTTTATTTTATTTTATTTTATTTTATTTTATTTTATTTTATTTTATTTTATTTTATTTTATTATTTATATATATATATATGTATATATATATATATTTGCTGAATCTGAGAATGGGAGTCTTTTCAAAAATATTTTGCAGAAACTTTCAGGGAAAACTTTTCTTTTCCACAAAGTGAATGACATTCTTCACCCCTCTGAACTGCAAATAAATAGTCGAAAATGTGAGTTGGTTAAGGTTAGGACTTTTGGCCCTTAAAAACAAAGACTTCCTTATTTATTTATTTCTTCATTTATTCACTTTTATTGTTATTTGCAAGGTATTTTGATATCTTTGCTTATTTCATCATATTCTTATGTGAGTGTTAAGCAGCAGTGCTGGACACCCCTACCTCTTGATGCTGTCAGGAAGGCAAGGTAACTATCTGAATCACCTTTTTTTTTTTCTTTTTTTTTTTCTAGGAGTGTGTATACAGTCACAGACAACTAGAGACAGATTGTGCATCTCATTGTCTATTATCTATTGCAAGTCTGCAATAGCAGACTTAGGCTATAGCCTCATCTTCTCTGAAATACGGATTTATACAAACAGGAACAACATAAATGGGAGCAGGCTGCCCAGGAAGATGTTTACTCATAACAGTTAATCCAGTGTGGTAAAACTATGCTTAGACTATTTTTAATCACCTGAACAAGTGACAAATTTCATCCTTCATTTTTTTTTCAGAGTGAAACCAGTAATTAAATGACACTATTATTAAACTATGGTTATTGCCCCCTTGAGTGACTGTGACTAATGTGAATGTTTCTTGGCAGTTATTTGAATATGAAATTTGTTTATGTTTAGTTTATTGAAAAATTCAGATTAAAATATTTTATTTACTGAGAATTACAAATAAATATATGTAACATTGGTGCAGTATACAAATATGTATTAATTGTGCTATGGTAGATTTATAGATTTTAAACAAAAATATTTTAAGAGATGGATGAACTGTTTGAAATGGAAATCAAAGGTTTTTCTCAATCATATCTGAGGGTTTTTATATTATTTCAAATCAGTGTAATTCTGAAGTGTTAGAATAGGTTGATAAGACATCTGAATCTGTCCTGCCATTTCGAAGCATTTAAATAACATCACCAGAATTTTCTGATGGTCATTAAAGACAAAATTCCAGATAGCAATTGATCCCCTGATGTATGAGTTCAAAGCTGTTGATACTTGCACCTGTTATCTCGCAAAGATTTGTAAACTGGTCTTCCCGGTTGCTGCAGAAAACGTCAAATGAATTCAAAATACAGACTCTTAAATGGATTAATTAACCTCTTCACCTTATACTTTACAGGCACTACTATGAATACCAGTAAAGCATCCTATTGATTTTAAGATTTTTTCTTTGCATTTGTAAATCCTTTGGACTGGCTTTGTCCACAATATCTGGGAGAATTACGAACAACATATTTCCCTTCCTGCTGTTTGAGTGCTGGCCCAGTAATGGATCCTTTGATCTTTCTAAACCTGATCTGTATATTACTCCCTTTCACTCAAGATTTGATTCCCTACTATACATCAATGTCTCTCGCTAGCCTTAAAATTAGGTCTAAAATCTGATATGTTACATGTAGACTGCTGGCATTATTCAGCTTCACTACCCAATGACTGAAGTAGTGTGATAATAATGTAACTTTATTTTTATTTTTTTTTCCTGAGGCAACAAGAACCTTAACACATTTCTTATTTCTTTTGCATGACTTTTATTTATTTATTTTGCAGAATTTTGAGGCACCAGTCAAAAATATTTTATGAAAGGTTTACCTGTTCTCAGACACAATGTCATGACATATAAGAGATGAAAATATTTGTGAACACTGAAACTTTAGACATTTGTTTGACAACTATTGCCTTATATATATTATATATATATATATAATATATATATATAATATATATAAGGCAATAGTTGTATATATATATATAATATATATATAATATATATATATATATTTCCCTTATACAGGGAAATGTAATCAAGGAGGACATAAGTAACAAAAAAAAATAGGAAGGATACACAGTCCCAAAGTTCAAATTCTTCAATTTTTCTTCAAAGTTCAAATTCTTCAATTTTGGTGTGAGAAAGAAATGGAGAAAACAAACACAAATAACTGTTCACGTTATCCTGTCAGTAATTACATAAATTTTTATCCAAAAGAGACATTTTGCTCTAGACAGTGATAATAATAAAACCTTTTAATTACAGCATAGACAGGAAAAATCTTTCAAATTATGGTATGATTATAAATCATAAAACTTCACTAAAATATCTTCACCAAAAAAACCCACATATTTTACTGAGATAAAATGCGCTGGTTTCACAGAATCATCTAGGTTAGAAGAGACCTCCAAGATCACCGAATCCAACCTCTAACCTGACACTAACAACTCCTTCACTAAACCATATGACTAAACTCTAAATCTAATTGTCTTGTAAAGACCTCCAGGGATGGTGACTCAACCACTTCCCTGGGCAGCCCATTCCAATGCCTAACAACCCTCTCAGTACAGAATTTCTTCCTAATATCCAACCTAAACCTCCCTTGGCACAACTTTATCCCTTTCCCCCTTGTCCCCTCACTGGGCATGTGGGAGAATAAACCAATCCCTGCCTCACTACAGCCTCCTTTGAGGTACCTATAGAAAGCAATAAGGTCGCCCCTGAGCCTCCTCTTCTCCAGGCTGAACAAGCCCAGCTCCCTCAGCCGCTCCTTGTAGGACTTGTTCTCCAGACCCCTCACCAGCTTTGTGGCCCTTCTCTGGACTCTCTTGAGCACCTTGATGTCCTTCTTGTAGCGAGGGGTCCAAAACTGAACACCATACTTGAGGTGCGGCCCCAACAGAGCCAAATACAGGGGGACAATCACTTCCCTAGCCCTGCTGGTCACACTGTTTCTTGTGCAAGCCAGGATGCTATTGGCCTTCTTGGCCACCTGAGCACACTGCTGGCTCATATTCAGCCAACTATCAAACAACACTCCCAGGTCCTTCTACGCAAGGCAGCTTTCCAACCCCTAATCTCCCAGCCTGTAGCGCTGCTTGGTGTTGTTGTATCCCAGGTGGAAGACCTGGCACTTGGCCTTGTTGAATTTCATACAGTTGGCCCCAGCCCATCAGCCCAGCCTATCCAGATCCTCCTGCAGAGCCTTCCTACCCTCGAGCAGCTCAACACACTCACCTAACTTGGTGTCATCTGTGAACTTACTGAGGGTGCACTTGGTCCCTTCATCCAGATCATCAATAAAGATATTGAAGAGGACTAGCCCCAGTACTGAGCCCTGGGGAACACCACTAGTGACCAGTCTCCAGCTGGATTTGACTCCATTCACCATAACTCTTTGGGCCCAGCTATCCAGCCAGTTTTTAACCCAGTGAAGCGTATGCCAGTCCAAGCCAAGGGCAGCCAGTTTCTTGAGGAGAATGTTGTGGGGAATGGTGTCAAAGGCCTTGCTGAAGTCAAGGTAGACCCTATCCACAGCCTTTCCTTCATCCACCAAGTGCGTCACTTTGTCATAGAAGGAGATCAGGTTCGTCAAGCAGGACCTGCCTTTCATAAACCCATGCTGACTGGGCCTGATCAACTGGTTGACCTGCAAGTGCCCTGTGATGACACTCAAGATAATCTGCTCCATGAGCTTCCCTGGCATTGAGGTCAAACTGACAGGCCTGTAGTTCCCCGGGTCTGCCCTCCGGCCCTTCTTGTAGATGGGCGTCGTGTTTGCTAGCCGCCAATCGACTGGGACCTCCCTTGACAGCCAGGACTGCTAATAAATGATAGAAATTGGCTTGGCCAGCTCTTCCACCAGTTCTCGCAGTACCCTCGGGTGGATCCCACCCAGCCCCATCAACTTGCATACATCTAAGTGCTGTAGCAAGTCGCCAACCATTTCCTCATGGATAGTGAGGGCCACATCCTGCTCCCCATCTCCTTCCACCAGCTCAGGGTACTTGGTATCTAGAGAAAAACTGATCTTGCTGCTAACGACTAAGACAAAAAAGGCATTAACCACCCCAGCCTTTTCCTCATCTCTCATCACTCAGTTTCCCCCTGCATCCAGTAAAGGATGGACATTCTTCTTAGTCCTCCTTGTGACAGGACTAAATATTTACCTTAAACTCTAAATGAAATTATCATACCCTGTACACAGGAAAGTGCCACGGTTTGTGTCATTAGATCAAAACAACTATTCCAGATGACCTCAGAAACAGCCACTTTTTTGAATTCTATTGATGCATTCTGCAACTTTCAATAACACAGACAAGAAAATGGAACTTAACATTAGTTCCTATTAAGGACTGCACTTTAATTTTGCTTTCATCTTTATCAAAGATTTGCTTTCCCAAATTCTATTTTCTTTAGTACTAAACTATATTCGGCTGCAGACTTTGCAATATATGGGCAAAGAAGGAGGTGGAAGACCATAACCCTTCTGGGCTAGCAACTTACCAGCATTTCCTGATCTGCTGTTCTAAAACTATCAAATCACATATTACAAGAAAAGAACAATGATTTGCTATTCTTTATTTATTTTTAATGAGTTTTCAAGTCTAGATGCCACATTAAGGATTTATAGAAGCTTTAGCAATACAGTTAGGCCAAGTAACTCTTTCCAGTTAACTTTCATTGTCTTTTCACATGATCCAGCTTGACTGGTTATGCAGTCTCCATTCTTGGAGATACTTAGAATTTGTCTGGATGTGCTTCTGAGCAGCATGCTAAAGGTGCAGCCCTGCTTGAGCAGTGTTCTTGGACCAGATAACCCTAGAGGTTGCTTACGACCTCAGCCATTCTCCAATTCTGTGGTCTCTGACTCCTGGAATAAATGCTCTTGGAGCTTTAGATGTGCACTTTCTATTAGAGAAAGTTAGATACCTCATTTACATTAAAACACTGATGAGGTAAACTGTCACATATTAGATCTATATTTAGACACTGGATGCACTACTACCATTGGAGATAATTAAAATGCCTGAGAAGACCCTAAAAAAAAAAAACATTCCTGAAAGACACAGATATCCTATACATATTCTTTCATATCTATCAACCAAACTAGGATATTTAGGATACTCTAGAGTTTCTCAAGTAGTGCTGCAGGAAGCTGAATGCCATTTTTTAATGCTGAGATGAATACTACACTTAATAAATTTGAAAACTTTGAGGGCAAAACAGTGTTATAAAGCAGGCACCTTGAGATGCTGTCAAACTCAAGAGAGTTAGTGTCCAGTCTTACTCCAAATATCAGTAAGCTTTTGGGATCAGTGTTCTACAACAGTGAATTTCAAAACTTAACTATATTTTGCTCAGAATAGTGTTTCTTTCCTGCAAAGGTAAGATAGTGTAGTAGTTGGAAAACAAAACTTGTATTGGAAACAGTGCTCTATTTCAGGAACCTCTTCAGACAGGTCATTTATTCAATTTCTGTATGAGTCTTTCCAACAGTAACACAGGCATAGCAATGCTTACTCATTTCACAGAAACACTTAATACTTTTTCTGTAAAAATACTTCTGCATGTTCTTACCTTAAATTCCCACAGGGATATCCATGGTCTTAAAGTTAAACATGTTACTAAATCATCATAGACGGACTCTCAATTCACCTTTTTTTTTTTTTTTTAAATATAGTAATAACAATAATTTTATGTACTCTAAAAGAAGTTGTAGAAATTTGAAATAGATTTTACAGCGCATATAATTATTATAATATAAATTCAATTAATAACAAAGACAAGAATAGCCCTTTAGCCTTTTTCAGTCTACCTTGAAAACTGTTTTGCACTAGTTGTTAAACAGAGGCACTGCTTTCTTTCTTCTGTATAGCACTCCACGCAGTAGCTTGTTATCCCTTAAACTGAAGGCTGTGATGGTTTGCAAATTGTCCAGCATAGGCCATGGACTCTCAGGTTAGCATAAGAAACACTTATGCTTAAAAAATTACCTCACTGTTCATAACCTCATAAGGTGGCAAGAAAAGAGATGACCAAAAAGCCAGGGAAGAGTCACATTTTTAAAAATGTCAGAGAAATATTTTGTATTTTTTACCAGAATAGTAAAGCATTTTTAAATAATTCCCTGTAAACTGTTCAGAAATATTCTGTTTAGTTCACATTTTCCTCTAAGATGGATGTGGTCAAGTTCCTTAAAAATCAATCCAGTGCCATAAAACATAATGTTTATATAATAGTTTCAAATTAGAAAATAAACTTTTCTATATGGAATAGCAAATTTATACTTTCAATCAAATAGTAAAGCAATACTGAGGTACAGGAATTTGTAAAGCATAGAGAAAAGAACAGCCACAAACATACAGAGTGAAGCTATTGAAACTGTTACTAAAAATGTGGATTTACTTTTGAAATAGCTTAATCAAAACTAGATTATAATTATAATACTTTAAACAAATACAAAACAAACAAACAAAACAAAACAAATTTATAAATTCAAGCATGTATCTTGGTTATTGTGTACAGTGCTTGCATAACATATTAATAGGAATATTAAATATTCAAATGCTGTGCATACATCTCATGGAGGCCTGAGTTGTTTTCTACTTGTTTGTGATGTGTTGATAGGGTTCTGAAAAGCTATCAGAAAATTATGAGGCAGATTTTATCTTTTTTTAATGTGTTGGATAGAATTACCACACAAGAGCAATTTCAAAGAAGTCACATAGACTGATAACTTCATATAAAACAACAAACATTGATGCCCCTTGTCTATGTTTTGGTATTCAAGCTTCTGGCAAGAAAATAAAGGAACAGCTTAGAATTTAGAAAGCTACCAGTACTAAAAAGATGAGAAATTATGCATACAGATAAATATTACTTTATTAGTGACATTTGAACTCCCACTGTTAAGAAATGGCAAAGATGTTGGATAGTTTTTAGTGCTTTCAAGGGATGCAAAATAAACAGAGTAAAAATAGAGGACATTAGATAATAAATGTTCTCTGAATTAAATACATTCTGTCTCTAACCAAAGGGAATGTTTAAAATGTGTGGTAAATTACCTAATGATTTAGAAAAAAAAAAATAATGTATAGAAGAGCCGGCCATTACTACTAAATGAATTATTTGTGATATTAAAGGGATTGATATACTTACAATTCTGTAACTGATAAATAAATGGTAAAAAAATATCAGTGATTGAATAATAGAAATATTTTGTTGTTGTTAAAACCAAGAAATAACAGAAAGAGAAGCAAAACAGAATAACAAATAAATACTCTTCTCAATAATAGTATGGAAAATTATTAAAAAAAAAAATAAAAAAATCCCCAAAACTTGAGTCGTAAGATGATACAAGAAAAGGCTGACAAAGAATGACAAAGAATTAGTTGAGTGTATTGATATTTGTGGAATCAATAAAGTTATGATTCTGATTCAAAAATTTGTAAGAAAACAAAGCAAAAAACCATGGTGGTTTTCCAACTTCTCATTACATACTGTTGTTATGTTTTGAAGAGGTTGTTTGTGTTATTTAACAGACTGTCAATGCTATATTGCTATCATTTACAAGTTAACAAATGCTCTGTAATGTAAACTGGGCACAGCATTCGTCAGCCCACAAGCCAGCTGCATTTTCTTTCCTTAGTTTGTTTAGTATCTGTGGAGCACTGAGAAACTGCAACAATATTTGTTCTCGTTTTTACTAACAACCTCTCAGTTTCCAACTGGATTAAAGTTAACATTCTGTTTTCAATGGTGAAAGATACAAACAAATATTTGTACATACATTTTAAATGTAATCTCTGATCAAGATAAGAAACAATTTAAATCATATCGAGATCTCTGTAGCACAACTGACCCTAAATTTCAGCTGAATGCCAGCTTCACCATGTCATCACAACATGAGTTAACTGAACAGCAGTAATGTAAAGGCTGTTTGCGTGTTGCTTACATGTAACTGAAAGAAGCTTTAGTGACTTAAATCTCATAGAAATCATATCAATTTCATTACATAAATGATTTCATTGCCTTTTGTGTGCAAAAATAAAATACTAATTAATATGTTATCATCCTTTTTCTTTATTTAATTCTTAGATCAGTATCTGTAAGGCTAAAACATAATATTTTTATTTATCTTGACAAAGTGTAATAAATGGGGTACTTTGAAATATGGGATAGTTCATGTAGGTGGCATCTTATTCTTACACATTATGGAATAATATGGGGGGGATGAAATATTCATTTATGATAATGACAAAATATATTACTACAGCCTAAAATGACTCCCCCTCAAAAGATAAATTATGAACTGCTATGTAACTCTGATGCTGATATCTTAAGGAACTGATACTTGTGAGAATTTTAAAATAGCATATTTAGCAATGTGCTAAATATGAGGCTGTTTATGAGAATGTCCATTTACACATCCTGAACCCTGATGAGTTCTCTGGGCCTGTATTCAGGCAGCACACATCATATTACTAAATTATTTTGATTTTCTTTTTTTTTGTGAAGGAAAGGGGATCAGGGGTAACAATAGGAAAAATCAATTCCTCTGTCATACTTCTTACTCAGTAAACAGAAAAAATGCTATTGCTGCAGCAACCACATTGAACAGCTAGTATCAAGAACACTGCATAACAATTTCATATTATTAGGTGATTGAACGAGGTTTAGTAGATAAATGTTTTATTTGTGTATTCTAGAGCATATATGCTACTTTTATACATTAAAACTAGGAAAAAAGATAAATAATAAATGTCTCAGACTAATCACCAAGTTCTTTTATAACTAGAAAGTCTTTTAGTAATATTTATAGTTTAGAAGCTAGAACCTTATAAATATTGAATTGAATTTCATCTGCATATCTTCCAGTTTGCTACAAATAGAGGTATGTCATTAGTCATGCAATATTTCATACAGAGTCCACAAGGTCCATTTCATGCTATGTTGTTGCAAAACATCTAAACACACATTCACATGACAGATTGATCTACTGATCCATGGCAACATATTACATCCTGCATAGTGAACTTTTGAACAGTTCTGATTCATCATGGGGGGCACAATGTCTTAACTTCCTGTTTCAGAAAATATAGACCATTAATATACAAGTTCAAAGAGAACACTCAATTTCTAGTGTTTACTCTCTTAGAAGACTGCACTGTAAGACATGCTTATACAAATGACTTTTAAAGTGTTTTTGTTTGCTTGTTTGTTTGTTTTTTCTTTCTCAATAACACATTAAGAATTCTCAAATAAATCCTTTTCAACCATTATTATTTATTGGCTATGAAAACTGCACTAGTAAATGTGTAAATCTATGTGATGGATAAGAAGGATGAAAAACGAACTATTAAAGCTTCTATGGAAATACATTCTAACCTTTACCATTTATCTTGGTCTTTACAAGAACAGAGATGTACATTAGGAGTTGAAACCCTCCTAGAAGTTCTGTTTGTTATTGACTGTGTATGTGAATTACTTTATCCAGTTAGTATTTCCAGTCTCATATAGTCAAATTAAGTTACAATAAGTTACATTGTTTGACTCTTGAAGGAGGGTGATATAAGAAAATTTAAGATAATTTGTAATCTTATAAAGTATTATTAGCAGCTTAATTCTAACTCACACAAAAAATTAACTGTAATGACTGTAATACCTGTAAAAATTTGACTGTAATGACTGTAACTTAAATGACTGTAATACATTTTTTTAGCATCAAGGTTGCTAACTATGACTTATATCTAGAAAATAACTATACATGCAAATAACTTTACCTTACTGATTTCATGGGGAATAAACGAGAGTAAAGTTATCCACATTAATGATGACTATCCCTTCCCTTTTTATATTATGGGTTCATTTAGTTTAATTTTCAATAGAAAATTAGAGCAATAAACCAGAAGTTTCAAAATATCATTCTGAAAATCGCTTTAAATTATTGGTATTCCTCACACAGAATAAATAGCATCTACTAATTGAAGACAAGGGTAATATGTAAAGTATGACAGTTTAACTAAGCATATTTCAAGACAGAATGACTACTTGAAGGACACATCAAGACAAAATAATGAAATGGTTTTAACTTGAATAATTAAACACACTATTTCCCTTTGAAAATCTCAGGAAACACCTTTCCCCCCATCCTTCTTGCAGTTTTTTTAGGTAGCTTTATCATAACAAGTAGAGTATGGCAATAGAGCAAGCAAGAGCTTAAGTGAAAACACTTGATCCTCATCATCACTTTAAAATCCACAATTGTAGCTGATCTCCAAAAATTTGTCCCCATTTTCTGATAGAGGCTCCAACAGTTCTATGGCACTGTCATTCATGGTCTAGGCTGTCTGAGACAAAATTGTGTGTGTGTGTGTATGTGCATGCATGCATGCATTTTTCCCTCCCTAGTGAATATGAAATTTATGAAGGGACAAAGGATATGTTTAGATAAGACTGAATTGAAAGTCATCTTGCTCAATCTAACCAGTCTGGTTTAATATCAAACATAAGAATACAAGAGAATAAACTAAGTTTATCTGTAGAGATCTTGCAAGTGTAGTTTGTGAAATCCAAAATGAGAGACACTGAAGCAACAATACTCTTGTCAGGAGGCAGAAAGCACAGCTGTATGCAACCCAACCACTTAGCGTGACTTCTCTGATATACCAAGAGAATTTTACTTCTTCTCTATCAAGTTTTGCCTTCTTTGGCTCCCCCCACTAACACCCAGCCACTCTTTTCTCGTGAAGCTCCAGTGATCTATTTTTTTCTACAAAAGAAGTGGAAGGAATACAAGGTGGAATTCAGACAGAGATTATTAGCAGCAAGAATATATGCAAAATGTTCTTTTATTTTATATCTGTAAATTCTTCATTAGATTTAATGGGTCAATTTGCAAAACCTATTTGTTCGTGCATTTCTATCTTTTGTTTGAGAGTTTACTGTACATTCTTCAGTATCCAGCTATTTCTATTCCTACTGTTAATTTAAATATTAAAAAGACATATTCATTTCAACTGCAGAAACTGCTCAAGTACCTGAGTTAATTACAGAAATTCAGAACTTAGAATGAAGCTCATCATGCTAAGCATATATGACCCCATTTCAAGTATTAAACTGGTCTCAAAACAATGATCTTCCTTTGTTGTAATATTGAGATTTAACTAGATGAGATACGGGGCCCAAGTCTGATCCCATTAAAATCAGTGGTATTTCATTCTTAGTAGGATTTGAATATAATTATCATTGTTTTCATTTTTTCATAAAATTTGCCTATCTTTTTCTTCAATCCCTTCATGTAGTTATGTCTATTTCAATGATTATGTCTGAGCAATGAATTTAAAAGAATCAAAGAAAAATAGAGAAAAGCCCTGGTCTTGCTCATTTAAGTACTTTTCAAAGTGAAGTGGCTAAATATCTCAGGAGGGATTTCTGGGATATGCTTGGACATGAATTAGCATCGTACATTGCTAGTAGAACCTGAAATAAGACTCCTGAGAACTAGGCAACTTAGACCTAGACCTGCCAAAATTACGTGTCCCATTTAAAAAATCTACTTGCGTGTGCTGCAGTCATAGCCTGGACTTCATTAGGTACCAGAAACAGGGGAAAGTATCACCTTTGACAAGCTTATTAATACTCTAAAATATCTTGTTTAAATAATCATTCATTAAGGAAATTTTCTTCTGTTTGAAATCATTTATTTCTTGAAAGTCAGAAGACAAATACTCTGAAAGAGTACTAAGGGCTTAGTTAATAGGCTGTGTTTTTTAAACATGTTCATTGAGATTTATACTTCTTGGCTAATCCCTCTTTCTATATCATTTTAAAGAGTAAAAATTTGTGAAAGGATTGAAATTGTCCTGATTTCAGTGCTATATTCTTAAACTTAAAAATTGCAGCCAATAATATCTATCCCTGTCTTTAGTGAAGTCCTGATCTTTAGTGAAGTCCTGATCTTGTAAACAATTCATTGTAAGCAGAATGCTGGATGACCTGAGTCCCACTGAAAACAATCTTCTGCAGGTATACAGTCTGGGGTCAGCTGAAAGACTGGGATGGCCCACCAAAAAAAAACCACAACACATTGGTAAACACAGCGCTGATAGTGCATACATGGCTTTTACAGAGTGACAAATAGTCATACTGCTTCTGGTGCACATACAGTACTGTATGTGATAGCAATAGAACCAAAAGCTATTACTATTATTATACAACATTTTAATATATGATAGCATTGTAAGTATAATAATATTATCTTTCATGATTTAGTCATGCAACTCAGTGTCATCCCACATGCATGACATTGATCTTAAGCTTGAAGAAGTTTAAATATGTTTGTAAATTCTTCAGATTGAATTAGATATACTTTTCCTGGAAAACTAGTTTTTCTACTTTAAATGAAAATTCCAGTTAAGTTTCATGAATTCCTTAATGATTAATAATTGGAAAGGAAACATGTTTGTATGACGGGAATAAGCTTTTATTCAGAGTACTGAAACAGCTATTTTGGAGGTATGGAAGCAAGCAATCATAAAACCTCAAAACCTTTTCAAGTCACAGACTTGAAAAAAAAAAAAAAAAGTCCCTAAAAGTTTAAATAGAATTCAAACACTAATAAACTATGAAAATCTGAAATGACTCTAACTCCTTCAGTAGTGAGTCATGGAGTAGTAGTGAGTCAAGGCCCTTACAATGTTATGCAGTATATAGTGGTAAAACATTTTTAGTGATCCTTTTGTACTTTATTCAGATATTAACCCTTTAGGATGACAGATATATCTACCTTATTGAAAATCCTAAGGTCTGGGTCCAGACAGGGTTCTTGAAAGCTGTATCTACTTTAAGAGGTATTATAGACCAAAAAAATGGGGATCTGCAAATAAATAAATAAATAATAATAATAATAATAATAATAAAAAGATGTAAAGATGTAAATGATCTCAAATACAAGTGTATCAATATTAGTTGTAGTACCCACAAGGAAAGGTTGAGATAACTAAGTGTATTCGTTCTTAAGAAAAGAAAATTAGGTAAAATCTTATTGCTGATTTGAACTGCTTAGTAGGAGAATAGAGAAAAAACAAAAACAAGTGCTTCTCATACTTGAATACTGAGAGGGCAGGTGGCAACAAACACAAGATGCGGTAAGGGTGATTCTGAATATATGTTAAGGATTTTATTTTATATTTATTTATTTTAAACAAGATAAGTTCTACATTGAAGCAGATTGAGCTCTCTTGATATTCACTTCTCAGCTGAACAAAGCACTAAGCAACCTCATCTAAGTTGCTTCTGTAGTCTGGACCAGATGACCTTCAGAGGTCCCTTCCAGTGTGTAACATACTAAGATACTAACCTGCTCTGAAGGACTGAATAACCATTTATATCCACTGTGTGGTAGGTATGCTCCTTGAATACATTTCCTTATTTAGTTTTGTCTGAAAGGAATCCTGTTCATGCATGAAAGACTGCTCCATTGGGCATATCAAGCAAGAAAGCAGACATAATTGAAATGATCATTGCTGCAACATACCCCTGTTCTGATTTAAAACGCTGATATTTCTGCACCCTGGATGAAAGTTGGACATGTCCATCACGTAACCAGATCACAAGCCTGTGGAACCTATAAATTTTACATGTATTGGTCATGGTATAATTCATATTAGTATATCTTGGACCTAAATATGTGTACTAGAACACTGTAAATAACAGTAGTATATACTGCCCTCATGCAGTACTCCACTTGGAGTACTGCATCCACTTCTGGGGCCCTCAGTACAAGAAAGATGCGGACTTGTTAGAACACATCCAGAGGAGGGCCACAAAGGTGGTCAGAGGGCTGGAGCACCTCACCAGGCTAAAGGCTAAGAGAGATGGGGATGTTCAACATGGAGAAGAGAAGGCTCCAGGAGCAAATTCTTCACTGTAAGGGTAGTGAGGCACTGGAACAGGTTGCCCCAGAGAAGTTGTGGATGACTCATCCCTGGAGGTATTCAAGGACACGCTGGATGGGGCCTTGGCCAAGCCTAGTGAGCGGCATCCCTGCCTATGGCAAGGGGGTTGGTACTAGATGATCTTTAAGGCCCCTTCATACCTAAGCCATTCTATGATTCTATGATTCTGTGATTCTATGATTCTATGATTCTATAACATAACTGTTCTGTAAAACGTGTGAAGCCAGAGTCAGAGAACATATTATCATTTGCCACAACTATCTGAGTAATGGGTCAACTGAAGAAGCAAAGAAATATGTGTATGGTCAAATGAAAGAGTACCAAGTATTAAAACTTTGCCAGACAAAGGACAAGACGAATACAAGGGAATGAAAATGAGCAGGACATCATTTCAAATACACTAGAATATTGACTGACAAAACCTCAAACAGGGTATGCAGTATCAGAAGTATATGAGACCTCCCTTTTTGGAGTGGGGCAGGCGTAGCATCAAAAAAACAAAACAAAACAAATAAACAAACAAAAACCAGGCAAAAGTAAGGAAAAACAGAGAAGAAAAATGATTCCACTTCAGTTATGACATCTCTCATCACCAGGTCTGATATCCTTGACCTTGGAGATGAAGGACAACCAAGGACTGCAGCCATCAGCAACAACTATGCAACAACAGCTTTGTCATTGTGTACTCATAGGTAATTTGAGATGTTAAAGGCTAATAATTTCATATACATAGTAATAATTATTAATGGCATAAAAATTAATTACTGGTTCAAAGTATGCTGTTAATAGAAAAAAAAAAAAAAAAAAAAAAAAAAGTAAAGTTTAAAATTTGAAAGTTTAAAACTGACCTGAATTTTCAGTCTTCTGAATATTCATATTACAATGATCCTTATTTCCTTAACTTGTATAATACACACACACACATTCGGTTACAACAATCAGTAGAATAGAATAACACCTTATAATTAATTTTCCTAGGGTTTCTAATTTCTTGGAAAATATTACAATGACCTTGGAAAATATTACAATAAGCAGCAACCTCCACTATGTGTTATTTGAGATAACAAGTCACAAAAAAAGATTTATGATCCTTTAGACTTAGCTAATTAGTATGACCTGTGCCAAAGCCTATAATATACCCCTACCTTGTCCATGTATACCATGGAGCACATGAATACCACTGCATTTAATAATAAATAATTTCCAACTGAAATTTTATCCCAGTGTGTGAACTTCTAGTAATGCTCAGAAATTCCTAGCCTTTCATAAAATGTTATTAGATTCTCATAAAATACCATTGACTTTAGCCTGTGTGGGTTTGTCCCTACAATGTGTTTGTCCTCATTAAGAAGGATTTAATATATTTTTAGTCGACTCCAAGCATCAGAACAGAAAGCTTTTCAGAATCTGCATATAAACCATGAGCATATTTTGCAATCTTTACATGATTGAACAGCTCATTTCAGACAGAAGAAAAAAAAAATCACATGCAGACAGCTAAATAAGCTAAACATTTACCTAATTCAGATTTTCAGATGAAAAACTAGGCCTTCTCTTCAACAAAACTGGAAAGCACCAAACAAAGCAGTAAAAATTATCTAAAAATAAATATCTTTAGGGATAATGGATCATATATAATGACCTTCAAAACCTAAGAGATGATTTATGCCTTAAGATATTTTCAGTAATGCTTTGAGCATGATTTGTGCCTTTAGATATACTAACAGTAAATCATTGAACATGCTCTAGTAAATTTCTGAAGCTAAACATGCTTTGTTGTACTTCAGCATCATATGTAATCATAGCTTACATCAGTTTAACAGAGGGGAGTCATCACTTACAAAAAGGAAACAAGATGACAGTGGGGAGCAAATACTACCTTTTATTTTACCAATCACTAATAACATTGTGATTTTTTTCTTCCAGAGTTGGGGGGGTTAAATCTTATAGACAGCAGACTGAGTAAACAGCGTTATCTAATACTGTATTCGTTCATATGTGTGAGAGAAGCAGGAAGATCAGAAAAATGGAAGAACAAGTGCACCAGGAGCTTCACCTCCATCTCGTTCTTTCATTTACTGAGTTCTCACATTGTATTTCAAACCCCTGACAAATATTTTTTTTTGGTAAATGCTATTATGATGGTGAATATAACACAATTTGAATATAAAAACTTGTTTGAATCTTATCAGTCATGTTTAAATTGATTATTGAAAAAGACATTTTGGGGGAATTATTTATATAAAATGATGCATACATAGCAAAATGTTTGAATAAATGTGTTTTAAAACAGCTTGATAAATAATTGTAGAAGTCTTGCTCTCTGTAATCTGAATCTGTCTGGTCCACATAATTTAGGTGTTTTGCTCTTGGTAATTTGAATTTAGGTTAAGTCAAAAAAAAAAAAAAAGATGCGTATTTTTGATGCATATTCAAGGCAGACAAGTATTATGTAACATTTTAACTTCGTTTATGTCTCAATTTTGAAAAAAACAAAACAAAACAAAACAAAACAAAACAAAACAAAACAAAAAAAACCCAAACATTTAAAACCACAGAAATAGGTAACCTGTATGACATCAAATAACCATAGAGGTCAGTACTCTGTGAGAAATATCCCAATAATTTTCTAAGATAGGGTCTCTTGTGAAGCTAACTTATTCACAATAGAAATGGTGGGCATCCTGTATGCAGGAATGTGCAGCAGAAGTGTAGCATAGCCCTATATTCCCTATACCCAATCCTTGATTCCTCACATTTCCTCACTGTCTGAGTACTGCCTGATTCTTGTTCCTATGTCCTGAACGGACAGTTCTATTTGACCAAACTCTAATCTCTCTCTCTCTCTCTTTATTTTATTTATTTATTTATTTATTTATTGACTGAAGGGACCCATGTTTCCACGATTTCCTAGCTTCTTGTTCTTGCTGATTCCACTCTGCAACTGCTTGTCTTGTTATTCTTAGCCATCCTCCTTATTTTGAGACAGTGAAACCTTCCACTGGCCCCTTATCTGCTTAACATACCTCCCATTGTTATGCCTGTGCAAGGATAGTGGAATTTTCCACTGTGAAAACACAACTTTAATTCTTACAGTAACAGAATTTAAACATCTGGAAAAAAGAACGCAAGAACATCAGAGAAAAGTGCAAGAGTAGGGCAAATGTTGGGAGATATCTTCTCAGAACACCATTCCAGTCTTCAGCAGTTTAGTATCTTTGTGTTTAAAGGCTCTTGCTTTTGTTCAATCATTTTGCCCAATTACTTTCTGAATCCACTTACATTTTAGCATCTACAGCTCTGAGCTCTTTAACTACACATTGCACAACAAGTGCCCATTTCTGAAACTCTTGAACCTATCACCCATCTTTTTCATTTGATATCTACCACTTGTTTAAATGAATTGAGCAATTTATCTCTACACACTTTTTCCATGACATTCATAACTTTATTCCCTCATAGTCTTCTTTTTCCATGCTCAAAACTCTTAGTCTACTAAATTATTCCTTCTGCAGAAGCTATTACACATAATGATCATTTTTGTTAACTTTTTTATACTTCTGATAAATCATTTTTGACATGTAAGATCAGAATTGAACCATCCAAGACAATACTGAGAGTTTTTGAGGGCACACATCTATGTTTAGGGCTGCATACATGTATACATGTATATATATGTATATATATTGCCTAAATGGGTAAGGATGAACCACATTAAATAAAAAGACCTGTTGAGGATCAGAAGAACAATGGTTGCCACAGGAAGTGAAGAAACCTAATCTGTGAAGAACAGAGTACACTGACTCCTTCTGGGTCCTCGTCTACAAGTCTGTGACAGGAGGAACCCCTATTATGGGACTGGATACTTCAGTAGTTGGCTAAATTAGCTACCTCAGCTACCTAATACATATGTATTTCATAAAATCATAGAATATCCTGAGTTGGAACCCATGACCCATAAGGATCATCAAGTCCAACTCTTGGCACCAAACAGGTCTACCCAAAATTTTAGACCATGTGACAAAGTGCACAGTCCAATCGCTACTTAAATTCAGACTGGCTTGGTGCAGTGACTACTTCACTGGGGAGCCTGTTCCAGTGTGCGACCACCCTCTCACTCATGTGAGACCCCATTTGAGTAGGTTGATATAAACACACAGGCACCTCTCTAGCCCTAAACATATATGCTTGTATTTAGGGGTATCTCTGTGTGTGTGTCTGTGCATGCGTACATGCTCACATAATGCACATAGCAAGAAAAACAGTTTGGAAAATTAATTATAAAAGAATAATATCAAGGAATTTTAAAATATGTGGCATAAAACCTTCTGTAAAATACAAAATAGCTAACTGAATTTTCAGTGCAGTAAAATAAGTATCTATAAATGTTAGGTGGCTTCAGTTGCTTTTAGAAACTGCAAATGTTTTTTTTTTATCACCACTGTGTTCTACCAAACAGTATTTTATATGCTTCACAGTGGTCAGCAGTGGACAGGAATCAGTATCATTCTAAAGCAGGAATTGAAACAGACCATTTTTTTTTTCCCTTTGTCTCATGACCCTAACTTACTGTCTTTTCTCCCTCTGGTTTTATGAATACTACAGTCTTGGCTGAACAGAGATGTAACTTCAGCAGGAAAATATTTCTTTCCAATATGTACTATGGCATGGTGGATATTGTGTATTCACTTTTCTAACTGATAGGCAAATGCTTTAATCATGAGCATATTATGCAAAAAAGTGGCCATCTCTACTTTTTAATGAGTTTCAATGCAATCATATTTGCGTTCATCATTCTTAGAGTAAGACTAGTGATTCAGGCTATGCTGGAAATGTAATCAATGTCTAAGAAAGTCTCTGACTAAATTTAGATTGTAATCGAGCTCAAGAGCAAATAGGTTCCTCAGGGGGGAAAAAAAAAAAAAAAAGAGAGGAAAAAAAGGAAGCAATAATATGCATCTTTAGTGGTACTGAAGAACACTTTCACTTACCAAAGGAAAGGTCTCTTGATTTTTGAATGCCTTTATTGTTTATCTGGAAGACTGAATTTCTGCCAGAGCCCTTGGGATCTCAGTTCTGCCTACATTCCAAAATGAGAGAAATACAGGACATTTGGATTTATCCCTCTTATTTAAATGTAAACTCTCAGACTAAAATTTGATATTTTTAATACTCCTTTGATACATGAACTTCAAGCTTTATGCTAATTAAATTAACCTTTGTCATTTTAATTAAATGTTATTAAAGGTTTTTTAAATCCCTGCAAACTTCAATAGAAAAGAGTAAAATGACAATGTGCAATCTAAAATAATCAGTGGATTATTTGGAATGATGCAGGAATAAGAAAGAAATTCAAATATATTTTTTCAAAGTGAAAAAAACTGGCAATAATATAGTAAAATTTTCAGTGCCTTGAAAGATTTTGTTTAAGTTTATCTAAGAGCTGACTCTTCATCTGTGAAGTACTCATACTGAAAGTAACATCAGGAAATAGTTAAAAGAAGAAATTTTAAAAGAATATATATATATTAATCAGATGCAAAATGCCTTGCTTTTAAAACATGTATTTGCTAGTTTCCCATATGCAGAAGGTCTATTGAGACTGCAAACTTTCTAAAGGATTGATTATTCTTGTGCATTCCTATAATTCCTAGGCAGACAAAGAAGGACTTTCCTCTTGGTAGGAGGTTCTAAGGGATTCCTTAGCAAAACAGAGGACATACAGTAAAAAATAGATAAATTCAAAAGGAAATACATCTAATAATTTAACCGTTATATATAACTTGCACTTCTAATTTAATTCTTGTTATAAACAGTTAAAGTGGTATCAGCTTGCAAAAAAGATTTCCACATGAAGGCTTAGAACCTTCTCAGAAGAATTGTAGTACTCTCTCCATTAAGCCAAAATCATATCTGATTTGCATTCTGCACATACTGTTAAAGAAGGCAAGATTAACAGAGCTATATATGAAGAGTAAATGCGTATTAAATTTGCCCTATTGTTTAATATTCAATGTGAAAAGGTAAGAAGGTTGAGTATTTAAATAAATTGGTTTCATTATATCTTTGCACAAAATGAATTATCTTAATGAATCTACCAGTGGTCATTCTTACTCGCTTGCCTTCAGATGATAATGGAAAGTATTCATGTACCCAGACTTACCTATCAAGAGCTGCAAAGTAAGAGTGAATTTGGCCTCTGAGGAAAGTCATATCATATCATATCATATCATATCATATCATATCATATCAATTTAATATCTAGTTTTGATTCTAGAGAACAAGTTTCCAGAATTCCAGTAGCTGTCCTTACAGGGACCTAATGACTTTAGACTATCCTTCTTCATCTTCTCTTAGAATCAGAAAATTATCACATGCCCATTTATCTTTCTTGCTGTTAATATCATTTCTTTTTCATTCCTGTTTTTGCTCACCTCTTTCATCCCTTTCTCCAAGTCTGTTTTTCCTCTAAAGCAGTACTCATTATCTCCCCTTAAATGAATTTAGTGTCTCACTGTTTCTTTTTTACTGTCAATTGTGCCTTCCAGTTTTCCATTTTCTATAATAATGTCAAATACCACAAAATACAGCAAAAAGACATTAAATCATCAGCAGATCCTTTTTTTTTTCTTCTTCTTCTCATGGATGCTTTCAACAATGTGAACTCAAAGTTTATGTGGAGAAAGGCTCTATTACAAAGAAAGTAACTCTTAAACCTTTGTTTGAAAAAATGGGTTAACCACTATCCTGATGTTGAAAATAAACTTCGTCATGAATACATCACTGCATTGTAGAACCACATCATTTCTACTTCATCTTTATTTCTACATGGAAAGGACAACCTCTGTTTCTTCTGGCACAGCAACAAGCTAGTGATACTGTAAAATAAACAAATCTAACTCTGTCTTCAGTTGACTTTTGTATGTCTTAAAGCAAATATATATATATATATAAAATACAATTTTGTAAGTCTAAAGAAAAAAATAAAAAATAAACAAAAATCTTGTTCAAATGGTAGAAAAGATCATCAAATACATTGTTACATAATCTGGCTGATGAGCAGCAAGTCTGGAGGTGATGAAAATAGAAGTGCCTGATAATGCCAGTGGTTGTGGTGCCATCTGTAGCAGAGCCTCAGCAGACTAGATAAATAGTCTGACAGGAACCTCATGGAGGTTAATAAGGGAAAGTGAAAATCCTGTACCTTTCTAGGGAAGGAGAACTCCACGTACTAACATTTTCCTAGGTGACAAATGACAGGATGTGAGGAAACAGCCTCAGCTTGAGTCAGGGGAGGGTTATATTAAATGTTGGGAAGAATTTATTCACAGAAAGAGTGGTTAGGGATTAGAACAGGGAAGTGGTAGAGTCCAGGGAAGTTGTAGAGTCACCATTCTTGGAAGTATTTAAAAGATGTGTGGATGTGGTGCTTAGGGACATTGTTTAGTGGTAAACTTTTAGTGTTACACGATCGTTGGACTTAATGATTTTACAGGTCATTTCCAACCTATATGATTCTATGCACCACATTGATGCCACTCAATTGGAAAGCATCTTTGCAGAAAAGGAACTGTAGGTCCTGGTGGACACCAAGTTGAACAGGAATCAGCAAAGTGCCCTTACTGCAAAGAAGGTTAACAGTACTCCTGGATGCGTTAAGCAAAGTACTGCCAGCAGGTTGATGGAAGGTGATCCTCTATGCAGTGCTGTTGAGGCTATACCTAGAGTGCTGTGTCCCATTCCAGGCTCCCCAGTACAGGAGACATGAACATACTACAGATAGTCCACCTAAAGGCCACTAAGATGTCCAAGTGATTGAAACACTTCTATGAGGAGACACTGAGAAAGTTAGGACTGTTTAGCCTGCAGGAGGTTCAGAGAGGATCTTATCAATGTCTGTAAATATCTGAAAGGAGGACATAATGTAGATGGAGCCAGTCTCTTTTCAGAGGTGCCAATGCTGAGACAAGAGGCAATGGGTACAAACTTGAACATGGGAAGTTCTAAACATCAGGAAACAGTGTTTTACCATGTGAGTGACTGAGCACTGGCACATGTTGTCCATAAAGATCACATAGCCTCCCTCACTCCTTGGAGACACTCATAAGCCATGAGAACTTGGTCCTGGGAAAGTATCTTAATGTATCCCTGCTTGAGCAGGAGATTGGACCAGACAACCTCCACGGGTCCTTTCCAACCTCAGCCACTCTGTGATACTATGAGCCTCTCACAGCAAGCACAAACGTAAGGAGTACTATGTACTCTGGTGTCATAATGCAGTATCTTTTTCTATCTTTAAACTTTACACACATATTTTCACATTATATTTGCTATATTTACAACTTTACTGTTGGTTTCATTAAAATAAAATAAAACCTTTATTTTCACAGAATACCACTTTGAGAACATACCTTAAGATACCAGACCATAAGAAATACACCAATGTACTCAGAGTCACTGTGGTGATCTGCTCTGGTGCTGACAGAGCCCACAGCAGAGCGGTTGATCACATCAGTCATGGGGGTTTCTCCTGCAGTGCAGACCTCAGGAGACAGCATGAAGTGCTTATACCTTACTCTTGCAAACAGGCAGCAGGTCTGTCTGCAAAAGGTGTACCCAGGTGAAGGACCTCTGGCACCAGGTGGATGAGCTGCAGGAGGCAGTGAGAAGGCTGCACAACATCAGGAAGGCTGAGAAGGAATTAGATAGCTGGTTGAAAGTGCAGTCTATAGTGGATCCACAGCCAAACAGCCAAAAACATTGAACGCAGAAGTGAGGGATGTCAATAATGGAGAAGAATGAAAGCTTGCAACAACAAGGACCAGCAGAAGGAAGAGACTTCTCATGAAGCCTGAGGTGCCCTTGCAGAACTGCTTCATTGCTCTGCAGGTTGAAGAGGAAGGGTCCATTATGTTAGTGTAGCCTCTGGCCTCAACTAAGCCACGCTGATCTGCATCTCATGTAACAACTGGTTGTGGTGGTTTTGCTCAGCTGGGCAGCTGAGATCCACCATAACTCCTCTCTCACTTCCCCTCCTCAAATGGAAAGGGGGGAAAAATACAACGGAAAGGGCTCAAGGGTTGAGATAAGTTAGGGGGATCCTCACAGGCAAAACAGACTCAGCACAGGGAGATTAATAAAATTGATTACCTATTAACTAACAAGCTAGAGCAGTGAGAAACAAACAAGCAATAATACTTAAAAAACGCTTTCCCCCTATCCACCCTCTTCAACCTCCTCCCCCAAGAGGTGCAGGGGAATAGGGAATGGGGGCTACAGTCGGTCCCTAAAACTTCATCTCTGCCACCCCTTCATGGTCACTCTCTGCCCCTGCTCCACATGGGGTCCCTCCCAGGGGCTGCCATCCTTCCTGAACTGATCCTGCAGGAGCTGTCCACAAGCAGCAGCTCTTCAAGAACTGCTCCCACACGGCTCCGGACCATGGGGCCCATCTGTCAGGAGTAAACTGCTCCAGCACAGGTCTCCCATGGGCGGCAGCTCCCCCAAGACCCCCTGCTCCTGAGTGGGCTCCTCTCCACGGGCTGCAGCTCCGGCCTGGGACCTGCTCCTACGGGGGTTCTCCATGGGCCGCAGCCTCCTCCAGGCCACATCCACCTGCTCCACCAGGGGCTCCTCCACAGGCTGCACTGTGGAGATCTGCTCCATGTGGGACCCATGGGCTGCAGGGGGACAGCCTGCTCCACCAGGGGCCTCTCCACAGGCTGCAGGGGAACTTCTGCTCCAGTGCCTGGAGTAACTCCTGCCCTCCTTCTGCACTGACCTTGGGATCTCCAAGGTTGTTTCTCACTCCTCTCTCTTCCAGCTGCTGTTGCAGAGCAGTTCCTTCTTCCTTCTTTCCTTCCTTCCTTCCTTCCTTGCTTCCTTCCTTCCTTCCTTCCTTGCTTGCTTCCTTCCTTCCTTCCTTCCTTCCTCCCTTCCCTCTCCCCCACCCCCCTTTATTAAATCTGCTCTCACAGAGGCACAAAAAACATCACTTATATTTGCTCAGCCCTGGCAGGCCTCTTTGGAGTCAGCTGAAACTGGACCTTATCTAAAATGGGAAAGTTTCTGGACTCTTCTCACAGGGGCCACCCCTGCAGCCCCCTGCTACCAAAACTTTGCCACATAAACTGAATACACTGTTGCAAACAAGAAAAGGCAACAGATGACAGTTGTAGGCAACTCTTTTCTGAGAGGTAGAGTTACCCATTTGCCAACCTGACCCACTCTAACAAGAAGTGTGTTGCCTACTGGGGGTGTGTATTAGGGATGTTATCAAAAGACTACCAAGGCTTGCACAGCCCACTGCTGTTATTTCATGTGGGCACCAATGACAGTGTAAAGAACAGACCGAGGCATATCATGAACCTCTACAGCTCTACTGGCCCTTGGATAGTTCTAAAAGGCTCTGGAACACAATTGGTCTTCCCTTTGATCCTGCTGGTCTAAATAATAATAATAATAATAATAATAATAATAATAATAATAATAATAATAATAATAATAAAAGAGTAATTGAAAAAAACAGTGAAATACAACAGATCAATACGTGGTTGCAGTACTAGTATCACAGCTAGGGATTTGGCTTTTTATACTGTGGAACTCTCTTTGACAAACCAGATCTACTGATAGAGTCCATCTGCCAGAAGAGGGGAAAAGCATCTTCAGCTACAGACTCCTTTTTTCTACTTGAGTTTGGCCAGGAACTCCTTGTTTATTCATGCAGGCCTTCTGGCATTTTTGCCTGACTTCCTCTTTGTTGGGATGCATTACTCATGAGCTTGTATATTAACCAGCTTTTTTTGGACCCTCTTCCCTCCACAGATTTATCACACAACACTCTACCAAGCAGATTCCTAAAGACACAAAAATGTTCACTCCTAAATTCCAGGATAGCGAGCTTGCTTCCTCCTCACTGCTCTAAGGATACCAAGCTGCACCATTTCATGGTCATTGCAGCCAAGGCTGCCCTTAAGATTCAAATTTCCCACCAGCTCCTCCTTGGTAGTGAGAATGAGGTCCAGTACAGCATTTCTCCTTGTTGGCTCCTCTGTCTCTTGGAGAAGGAAGTTATAGTCAATGCATTCTAGGAACCTCCTGGATTGCCTATGTCCTGTTCTGCTGTCCTTCCAACACATATTGGGTTGACCGGTATCGGACCACCATAAGTAGTCATTGTGAATGTAAGGCTACTTCCGTCTATCTAAAAAGGGCCTCACCTGCTTGATCTTCTTGATCAGGTGGCCTGTAACAGAATCCCACTATAAGTCACCTGTCCCTTCCTCACCTTTAATGCTGATCCATTATCACTCTGTCAGCTCCTCAATTATAATTGTCAGCTCCTCCTGTCAATTATAAGTACCGAAGTACAAGATTTGACTGCCTTTGTTCATTCATGAGAGATTTCTAAAGAGGAAGCAAACTTAAAACAAATCAACAACAACAACACTTTTTATTTGGTTGGCTTTAATTATTTTTTTTTAATTTGGTTTTAATTACTTTTTCTGTTATAACAAAATAAAATTCTATCTGTAACATTCTGGTAATAATTATATATTCCGAATATATGTTGCATATACATACATACACACACATCACATACATTCATGAAATGTCCAGTGAATTTTCAATTAAACAAACATTTTCTTGTTTAAAATATATTAAAAATAATAATAATAAAAAGGAAATAGCATAAAACAGCTTATCTGTGGTATTAGGAATACAATCCTTTTTTTACATCTTACTGTCTCTTTTCAACAATTTCAAAGAGACTAATTAAGTGGATTTCTAATATTTGATAACAGCTGCACATTTATCACAGGCATACAAAATAAAATTGTTAGCGTATAGCAAATTTAAACCACAAATTAGGAAACATTAAATCATGTTTATAATGAAACTTACAAACTAGTCTGTCTCTCTTTGCAACTAATCTCTTTGAAGATGATGTCAGGTTATTTTAATATACATACTTATTTGTTACTTAGTTGCAGACCTATAAAGATAGAAGCAAGGAGCATTATTCTCCCGGATGCTTTTCTTTTGTCTGACTGTCGCTGAATCCAGTTTAAGCTACATCACCTGAAAGTGGAACAAGCAATAACTGGAAAACAAAAAGTTATTTGGAGGGAGGGAGAGGGGTATGGGGAGGGATTAAGTTCTTCCTGCAGTTCTGTGAGCAACAAATACACTAATATACTTTAGGATGGAAGTATAAGAAAAGTAGAAGAAAACCTCCCCCCCACACCCTTTTCTTTTTCTCTGAAAAATGTAGATTTTGGAAAAAACAAACCAACTTATAAAATGCATATAGATTTATTTATAACAGGAAAACAAAAAGCAATTTTTTTTTTTTTTTTTTTTTTTGTGAATGTGCATTATTTTGATCTTGTTTATTTTCAAAAACATGTAAATGGTGAAGATCAAGAGAAAATTTTTTCCTTTGATGTCGGAAAAAAAAAATACCTAAACATTTTTATCTTGTCTTTTCACTGAAATTTTGAATAATTTTTCCTTAGAATTGGCTTGAAATACTTTTGGATATGCAATAAATATATTAAAAAAGGAAAACAAACAAACAAACAAACAAACAAAACAAACAACAAAAAAGTTCTTCCCTCAGCTTTGAGACTTGGCAGTGAGAGTAGCCAAGCTCTTACTTCCCCAAATGAGCTTCTGACTGTTGTCATAGTTACAGAGACATTTGCACCTGTGAACTTTCTCCTCTCTCTGAATGAAACCTCTCAAGCAGCAGGTCTCATCCTTTACTTACCTTACCCAGAGAGGTTAGCATTTGTTTCAAAATTTCAGCTATGCTGGCCAGGTATTTTGGGGTTTAATGTTTGGATTTGACTTTTATTTCTTTTAGCAACCTGTAAGTTCTTATATTTAAACTAATAGTCTTTACAAATCTGGTACTTTTACCAAATGTATCCTTTTTCTTTAAAAAAAAAATATATAAAAATAATAATAACAATAATAAATAAAAAAGAAGAAGAAAAATAAGGATATAGGTGTTCTATTATGGAAAGTTTGATCTGTTCACAGTCTTCAGCAGCGTGTCCCCTTGTCTGCATCAGGGTGGGAACATCACAGACCCCTCAACTGGAGAAGCAAGATAGGCACATTTTAGTGTGTTTAATAAAACAGTTTCATTTTTCTGCTCCAAACTGCTCTTATCAAGGGCAGGTCTGCCTGGTGGGAGGATCAGTGAATAGTTCCAATTACATAGTTTGCATTATATTTTCCTCCCCTGCTCCCCTTCCTACAGCAACAATTTATCTGCATTGTAATCTTTCTCTGTGGACCTCGATTTTTTGGGTATCATAGCCTTACGTAGTAATGTTGGTTTTACACACCCCTGTGAGCCTGCACCCTCTCTTGTTATTGCTTGAAATTCTTTGACCAAAGGGAGTTTCCAGTTGTCCTCTTTCACAAGTTTTGTTTTATAGTATTTCCAGACTAAGTGAATAATTCTTTTATCAGTTTAGGTTGATGTTGATCTGCTAGTTTTCCCCTTACAGTGACTGAGAAACCCATCAATTTCTCAGCTTGAATTTATTAGGTTAACTTCAGCCCAGGGATGGCCATCTGCTAGCATACCTCAAGATATACCTCAATATACATACACTATGTATATTGTTATATAATTTTATTTTGTGTAATCTGTATTTCAGTTAGAACAGTAAAAAATATAAATAAAAAATCCCAGGTTATTAATGTTTTTAGAACACAACCCTCTAAGAGCTGACATGTTTCTGAAGGGTTTATCTTCAGTAATCTCCTATTAGCTGTCACAGGAAGGAAAATGGGTGAAATTCAGTCCCATTCTGTAGTCAGATTTAGTTTTCTACTTGTAACATATAGACTTGGATCAGCTGTCTGAACCTGAGGTGCCCCCCCTGGCCTTTGGATGCCACTGGGTCTTCTGGAGGACTTTTCATGATCTGATAGCAACATGAAAAAGACATGGATATTGCCTCAAGTCCAAAAAGCCAATAAATATCTCATTTTAGTTAGTACATCAGGCCCAGCATAGTATACAAGGGCCAAAAATGTGTGTCCAGTCAACACCATTAGGTATACAGTTGGGCACTACTTTATCCCCTGCCCTTCGTGTTTCAAGTCTCACCCAATAACTCTTCAAACTTTTGTTGTAAGTATAAATATGAGAAAGGTTAAAATATTAGATTCTGTTTAAGTTCAGTTATATTGAATGCTGACACTTCTTCCCTGGGGCTGGTGTCTACAGTAATTGGTATTCCTAGTTCCTAGTCATACTTCTGACAGATCTGGAGACTGGTAGCTCATTAATATATGTAATCTGTTTTCTTTATATTAATTTTGAATAACTCCGGTGAGAAAGAGTTCCATAAACAGTTAAGGTTAAGTAGTCTCTCATCAAATAAAAGCTTAATCACTATGAATCTAAAACTTGTATTTCTAGCTGTGTTCGGGGTTTGTGATAATGAAGGTATTCATATTTTTCAGCTTAAAGCTATATTATTTCATTTCTAACATGGCTAACTCTTATCAAAATAATTTCTAACTTTCTATCCCTAAATAAAATCAACATTTATAAAGCCAAATATTCCATAGTGGAATATTGCTTGTCAGAGTTCATCCTTTGACTGTTTTCTCTATTGCAGGAATCAGTTCCAAGAAGTGTTGTCTTGGTAATGTGCATCTCAAAAATCCATCTTTATTTTCTTTCATTTTACCTTAAATTTCACTTTCCCTTCCATTTCTCTTTTCCCAGTATGTGTGGTTTCTTTCAGCGATTTAATAGTATCCTGGCAGGGAAGGTTGTTGGTAAGAGCACGTTTCATAAAGTGTAAGAGAAAGACCCAACTGAGTAGTCAGTTAAAACATTTCATTAGCTCAGTTCTGCATTCTGTGCTTCCATACAATGTTTTGTAAAGTAAGAACAAATCCAAGGTTTGAGCCTGGGAACATTTTCCTTTGTTTCCCTTTCAAAAAATGATGAAAAAAAAAAAAAGAAAATTGTTTATTGTTATATGTGCCTGAATATTTCTTTTGCATTTTTACAGCTGTCAAAATTTTCTTTATACAGTTTTGGCCTTCAAGAAATTTCCAAAGCTGTTTTCCTTTCCAGTTACACATTACCATTACTATGTCTTTACCTGATATAAATTACTTATACACTAATGGATCATAATATTCTATAACATGACATAAAGCAGTAATAATATGTAATGTAATCCTTGTTATATCTTTAATAATGGAACAAACTAAAATTACAGCATTTGATGTTGCTGACTTAATTTCAGATGCTCATCTTTTACAGGAAACCTAATCTAAGCCAGAAATTTTCATTGAGGTTCATCAGCAGTGCAAGTAAAATAAAGAAAATAGAGTTCAATTACATCTTATCATTAAAAAATGAATTTAAGGATTGTAAACTGATTTATACAGAATATTGTTATTTTCCACCTTGCAAGTTTAAATATGCTTGCACAATCTTTGATAGATTCTCCCATAGCAGAATATTTTCGTACAATTCACGTTTTAGAATCTCATAGGCCAGTTTTATATATTATAATATTAAAAATAGCATTATATTTGTTTTTGTCTCTTTACACTCCTCATTTGTTATTATTTATTTGTTCATTTTATTACAGAAATTTATTCAGACTCCGGTAATCAAAGGGATTTATTGTGCAAATGCTGTCTGTACAAATAAATACTTAGGAACAGCCACCACTTAAAAGAGTTTACAGCAGTTAATGCCAAAAAACTGTGCTAGCAGTTATTAAATTTTATTGACATTTCCCCTGTAAAACACTGTCACATGTGTTTAATTTATTCATATTGTTCCACTTTGCCTGAAATCCTGATTTATTTTTATATATTTATTTATTTATTTTTTAGAAAGCTTTCTTACAGGTAGCTCTGGAACTAACACTAACATGGAAGATAAAAGGTTCTGGTTTTCAAATAATTAAAAAAAAAAAAAAAAAGCAAACAAACAAAACCAAGCAGAAATCTTAGGCACTTTAAAAACTCCAAGTCTTTAGATAGATACTTGAATTCTTCTTTGGAAAATTGTATGCCATTTCTAATTGCTGTATTGGCAAAAATGGCCCCTAGGGGAACCCTTTGAGAAAATCAATGTGCATGGCATGTATACATGGTAGAGTTTTTCAAACTTTAGTAGTGAAAAAACATCTTTCAGAGCATGTTTCCAAACTTCAAGATTCTTTCGCTAGTTGGATTGGGTTTCTGGGTTTCAGCCAGGGATCAGGTCAGGAAAGCTAAAGCCTGTGTAGAATTAAATTTGGCAAGGGATGTAAAGAGCAACTAGAAAGGTACATCAGTGATAAAAGGAAGACTACGGAAACTGTGGGCCATTTCCAGAAGGAAAAGATGGCTGAGGTACTTAATGACTATTTTGTCTCAGTCTTCCCAGACAAGAGCTCAAGCCACATAGCCCAAGCCCCAGAAGGCGAAGAAGAGACTGGAAGAATGAAGAAGTGCACAGTGTAGAAGATGAAGTTCAAGACCATCTAAGTAATCTAAAGGTGCACAAATCCATGGGACCTGATGAGATGTACCCACAGGTCCTGAGGGAACTGTTGGATGTAGTTGCTAAGCCACTTTCCATCATATTTGAGAAGTCATGGCAGTCCAGTGAAATTGCCACTGACTAGAGGAGAGGAAACATAACCTCTGTATTTGAACAGGAAAAAAAAAAAAAAAAAAAAAGACCTGGGAAACTACAGGCCAGTCAGTCACACCTCCGTGCCTTGCAAGATCATGGAGCAGATCCTCCTGGAAACTAGGCTGAGGAACGTGGAAAATAACGAGGTGACTGGTGACAGCCAACAGAACTTCACTAAGGACAGATCTGTGTAAAAGATCTGTGGTGGTTTTACCTGAGTAAAACCACCACAAGATCGTGCCTGACAAATCTGGTGGCCTTCTACAACAGGGTTACAGCACTGGTGGACAAGGGAATAGCAACTGATATCATTTACCTGGGCTTGTGCAAAACATTTGACACTGTCCACTGTGCCATCCTTGTCTCTAAATTGGAGAGAAATGGATGTGATGGATGGACTGCCTGGTGAGTAAGGAATTGGTGGGATGGTCTCACTCAAAGAGTTGTGGTGAGTGGCTCAATGTCCAAGCAGAGATCAGTAATGAGTGGTGTTCCTCAGGTATCAGTACTGGGACCAGTGCTGTTTAACATCTTTGTCGGTGAAATGGAGAGTGAGATTGAGTGTACCCTCAGCAAGTTTGCCAATGACACCAAGCTTTGTGGTGCAGTTGACATTGGAAGGGAGGGATACCATCCACAAGGACCTCAACGGACTTTAGAGGTGTGCATGTGCAAACCTCATGAAATTCACCCAGGCCAAGTGCAAATTCTTGGCAGGTGGCTTGGACAGCTGAGGCCGACTCTTTGACCTGGAAATCCTTTCTATGTGATTGCACTTAACAGTCTATTTTGCATTTCTCTTCATTCCTGACAAAATTATTTGCAATATAGTTTTTAAATTGCTATTTGTTTTTGTGCATCTTGTTCATGTACACTTTAACTAAGACTGAAGGAATCCATACTTGTCTTCAGTCTCTTAACACTGTATATTCTTTTGCTGCAAGACTTAGTTTGCATGCTGAAAGATAAAGGAGGTTGATCTTTGTTTTATTTTTAAAGGGGAAAAGCTCCAAAAATATATTTAAGGTACTAAAGGCACGTTTTTCAAGAAGGTATTCCATCTCCCAGAATACCAATAAATGTTGTTTTATATACTTGTGTGTTTTAGATGTTCTTTTAATTTGATTGTCAATTCTATTAAAGAAACAGTGTACAAAATACTCACAAGAAACTATTTTCTGTACAATTGTTATTTCTCACATACTCCTAAATGCTCTTTTCAATCACCATTTATCAACTTGATATCTATCGTATTCAACAATTCCTGGTACCTCTTTTCCACCTATGGAAACAGAACGGTTCTGGTGGATTGTGTAGTTTTCCAATAACTTTGCTCTTCCACTTCCTACTCTAATTTCTTCCATTCTTCTGTCTTTGACAGGGTGTCGATTGGTGCCAATGGGATACAGTCCTAAAGATCCATCTGATTACAGCAAGACCTATTTTGGACCATAAAACTTTTCTGTCTTGTGTTGCTGCTCTAAAAACTAAGAAAGAAACCACTGAATTCCAGTCCAAATTTATTTCCTTCTGATAATCCATTCAAAATATGTCTCATACAAGTAATAGCATCTATTCACACTTATATTTACATTTTATCACTGTAGAATCAGTTAGCTGTATTTCAGTCATCACATATGGAGAAACAAGATAGCAAGCTTCCGATCCAGAAAAATGTGTATGCTTTTTCCAGAAAAATGGAGGTGACACCAATGGAGGTGGACAGAACTTAGAACGCAGCATAGAAGACCATTCTTTGACGTCCTATCAATCAGCTATCTGAAAGTGCTAGGCAAACCCAGTCTGTTTATGTTTCCAGCATAAGAGGAAGTAAGAAGTTGTAAATTTATAAGAAGTTAATTTTAATTTTTCTCTCTCTCTCTTTTTTTTTTCCCCTTTCTCTAGTTATAACATGAAGATTTGTTTGCTTGTTTATGTTTTGTTTTGTTTTCCTTCTTTTCTTTGATTAACAACTTTGAATTTACTTTTGTGGTGGTTTTACTCAGGTGGGCAGCTGAGCTTCTCCACAGCTGCTCTCTCACTCTCCCTCCTCAAAGAGGAACAGGGAGAAAATATGATGAAAAGGGCTCAAGGGTTGAGATAAGGATGAGAAATACACACAGTCATTATCATGACAGGCAAAACAGACTCAGCATAGGGAGACAGTAGGACTATTACCTATTAGTAAAACGCTAGAGAAGTGAGAAACAAAGGAAAGAAACCAAAAATGCCTTCCCCCACATCCACCCTTTTCCACCTTTTCCCCCTGAGCGGCGCAGGGGAACAGGGGAAAGAGGGTTATGGTTAACCTATAGCGCTTCTTCTCTGCCACTCCTTCATGGTCACTCTCTGCCCCTACTCCACGTGGGGTCCCTTCCAGGGGATGCAGTCCTTGCCGAACTGAACTGGCGTGGGCTTCTTGCAGGCAACAGCTCTTCAATAATTGTTCCAGATATTGGTTTGTACTATGGGGTCCATCCCTCAGGAGCAAACTGCTCCAACCTGGGTCCCCCACAGGCAGCAGCTCCTGGCAGGTCAAATGCTCCTGTGTGGTCTCCTCTCCACGGGCTACAGGTCTGGCTCGGAATCTGCTCCGGCAGGGGTCTTCCACAGGTGGCAGCCTCCGTTGGTGCAGGGTCACCTGCTCCACCATGGTCTCCTCCACGGGCTGCAGCGTGGGACCCTGCTCCACCGTGGTACTCCATGGGCTGCAGGGGGACATTCTGCTTCACCATGGTCCTAACCACAGGCCACACTGGACTTCTGCTTCAGCACCTGAAGTACCTCTCCTCCTCCTTCTTCACTGACCTTGGTGCCTGCAAGGCTGTTCCTCACTCCTCTCACTCTCCCAGCTGCTGTGTGGTGCAGCGTTTTTTATTTTATTTATTTTTTATTTTTATTTATTTATTTTCCTCTGTCTTAAATATGCTCTCACAGAGGCGCAAACAACATCACTTATTGGCTCGGCTCTGGTCAGCAATGAGGCCCTTACCTAACATGGGGCAGCTTCTAGATTCTTCTCACAGAAGCCACCCCGATGGCCCCCTGCTACCAAAACCTTGCCACATAAACCCACTGCAACTTTCAGTGATGTTCCCATCCATTTTTAGAGATTTTATCTACTTCCTCTTAATGGCTAATAGACTTTTTTTCTGAACTGTACATTGAACAGGTGTGTATGTAGGAGAATACTTCTTTAAGGATATCTGGTCAAAAAAGTCATAAATAAGATCATAAAGGCACAAATTTGACTATCACATAATAAGGTAGGTCCTGATCAGAACCAAAGTGGTCTTTTGTGCTAATTGGTAAGGATACACGGAGTATGAGGAATTTTATTTTTTCAGTTAGGAGGAAAAAGAAAATGATGGAGAAAACACCACAGAGCCATAAAAGCTGACCAGCTAGCATTAACAAAGACAATAACCAGAAACAAAACTGGTCAGTCACACAAACTGATGGGATATCATGAAACTGCAGGGAAAACAGGACTTTAAAACTGATGAGGATTAAAACATGAGGATCCCTGATTTTTGGTGGGACTGTGCCAGCTGAAGAAGCAATGTGCAGAGGATGGGGAAGCGGAGAGGAACAAAGGGGGTAGACAGACAGAGGCATAGAAGGGGTGTCAGTCATGTAAAATAGGGCAGTCCATATGGTTGTCCAGCTGAGCCCTGCACCTGATCACCACAGTATGTCCTGTTTTCTTAAATCTCATTAAATCATTCTTAACTCTCTGTAATATCATTCTATCCTGTGTGTGTGACTGTTGCAGGTGCTTAGTGAAAGCTTCTGGTGGGACCTGTGTGTGTGAGAGAAGACTGTCTGCTGCTGGAGTCAGGCTGGGATGCCTGGCCTCTGGTGACAGCTGCTTCAGCCAGTGGGGTCTCAGCATCAGCTCCTGGACCAGGTATGGATATTCAGCCTTCAACCCCTAGGACAGGAGCAGTGTGTGTCCCCAAACCTGCTGATCGGGTACAGTGCTTGGGGTGTGCATGTGCATTTACTGGCAAACCCGATGCTGCAGCGCCAGCATGTAGGGGACCCATGTGGTGGGTGAGAGGAGCAGGATGTGGGCATGGGTGCTGGGCAGACAGGCCATATGCTAGTGCATGCTGGTGGGAGGGTATAAAGTCAACAAAATGGAATAAGAATAAATGTTGGAGTTGGCTAAACCTATCACATTCAACAAAACTTAGAAAAGCAGTTATTAGCTCTATATTGTGGATACTTTAGAAACACTTAAGTTTTTCTACAGTTTGGCAACAGAATATTTTACTAGAAAGCCCTCAAGGTAACAGACTGTGGAAGGAGTGTTTCATAAAATGGTTTGGGTTGGAAGAGACCTTAAATATCAGCTGGTCAAATCCCCAAATTGACCTGATGAGAAAAAACGACTATCCAATTAATTAACTGCTACCAGCTGGAACACCTCCACCCTGCTGTTCCTGTCAGACTGGTTAATAAGAGGACCTTAGAACAGTTAGTGGTCAATTCAGGAGAAAGGCAGATATTCCTACCTGCCTCCTGTGCCAGATACTGACTTGCTGTACTGTGTGAATAGTGTCTGCTGGGGCTCACTTTGAGGAAGGAAGAGTTTGATGTGAATGCATAATTACTGTTAGCCAAAACTTGCATGTGGTTGCTGATGAATAATATGGCTATCATGTGCTTTTGGGACCTTGTCTATTTTTATTCTTATCTTTTCATCGTCTAAATGGAAATCAGAGGAAGGGTAATACTCATGAAGTTAAAATGCCTTGAGTTCTGTGTTGGATCTATCCTGCAAAAAGGTGGAAGAGAGGAGAGGGAGGGAAAGGGGAAGAGGAAGGGAAAGGAAATGGAAAAGGAGGAGAAAGGAAAGGAAAAGGGAAAGGAACAAAGAAGAGAAGGAACACAAACTTTATATTATTTAGGATCCTGTTCATTTTTAAAAGTGATTTCAGTGGCCAACCTTATGTCAGACAACAGAACAGAGAACCACATATCCACTTATCATCTCCCTACTTAGCTTTGGTATTGTGCTGTGACAAAGAAGAGCAATGCTCAGGGCCTTGCTTTTCACTAACGTTCTCTGAGCTGACAACTGTTGTAGAAGTAACAGAGATTATATATATATATATATATATATATATATATATATATATTTTGTCTTAGTTATTTCTTCTGAAGTGTGAGACTGCTTTGAAGAGTTTCTTGTGCCCATTTGGTGACAAATATAATTACGACTGAGTATGATGCAGATGAAGGTAACACTATCATTTCTTCTTTTGAGTGGAGTTAAGTTTGTATAAGTTTTCATAACACACTTTGAATTACTGTATTTTCAGAAGTATTCAAGAGGAGTCAGAGATACTGCTGATCGCCTCAGGCACTATATGTTTTGCCTTTAGCTGCCCCCCACACACATCAAGATTTTCTGCTTAAAGCTTCTGGGTTGCACAGAGAAGGGTTTTGTTCAGACCTACTGTGACATGGAAAACTCTATCAGATTGCTTATTTCTAAAATATTCTTTGTTTATGCTACATTTTGTGACTGCTTTTTAACTTCTGACAGTGTAAGATTTGTGAAATATAAAAGGAGTTGATAGTTTTCTTATCCAAATTGTATTGTATGCTGTAGGCCATCATTCCAAAACTTTAGGGTTTAACAGTTACATTAGTAATATATCATTTACCACAGAAATACTGTAGCCATAAAACTCATTTCCTGTTCCTATGCTAATTGTTGTTGGTTAAGACAAAACCAAGAAAAAGGAGCCTTCCTGTAACTCTTATAAAAAAAAAAAAAAAAATCTATCTTTAGGACTTTGAAAAAAAAACAGAAATGTTCTACCAACAGGATAGAGCTGTGCATCTCAAACCATTTCAGCTTTCATGTCCATTAACTCTCTAGCTGTCCTGCTGAGGCAGTCATCAAGATTGCCAATTGTAATGGTGTTTATGCTGAGAGTGTTTGTCCACAAGAAAACTAAAAACATTAACTAACATAAGGCCAGTGATTTCGAAACAGCAGTCCTCAGACTTGTGAGAAATATGCTCTGAGACAATTTCTATGCTTTGCAGTAGAAACAGAGGAAAGATATAAAAGACACCCTTTAAATGTACTCTGATTAAAATCTCAGTGTTTTGTAATTCACTTTAATTTTATGCAGCAGTTTGAAAGATTTCCAATATTCAGAGCATTTTGGAGCAAAACATGTATTTTATTTATCACTGTTAACATTATATGGAGCATATTGCTTCCTATTCTACATAAGCTAAGTAAATTTGGAAACTATTAGTTCTCAAATGCAAATTTCAAGAACAGTAGACAGAATGTCAGCCTAAAACAGTCTGGGGGTTAGCACATCTATCAAGTGTGTTGCAGACTCCAGTTCACATGTCTTTTGTGACAACCCTGCTCATTCTATGGGGGAGCCAGAATTAAGAATCAATATGGTACAATGTGGGCCTACAAATTTGTCTTTCAAAGTGATATAATTTAAATGAACGATTAAAAGTATACGTCGAAAAATGAATAGGAAAGAGTCATTAAATAAATGAGCAGGTGAATTTCCTACTCCCTTCTTGGCACTGATTTTTGAATCTGAACTGAAATTCTTCAGTCTGAGAAAAATCCTCATAAAAGGAGTATTTCTCAAAAAGGTTTTTCAATAGATATATAAATTAATATTTCAATTTAATATTTATAGTACCCCAAATAAATAGAGAGATAGATACTAGGATAAAAAAAAAAAAAAAAAACAAAAAAAAAACAACTAAAATTCTGATGGAAGATGGAGAACAATGATAACAACTGAAGTACTTATTACTATTAATTGGGAAAAAATATAAAAACAGTTCAGTTTTTAGAATATAATATTTAATAAAGAGCTGCATTTCTTTACTTAAGCACTATCTGTATCTCCAGATAGTCTTCCAAAGGGACTTAGTAGAAAAACAAACAAAAAACCCTACCAACTGAAAAAAAAAATATATAGTTTTTTATGCTGTTTTTGTTGTTGTTGTTCTTGTTTGTTTTAGTATATAATATTTGTTGCAACAAGAGATCAGAAATTTGTTTCTTAGAAACATCAAAAGAAAAAACATAATAATATCTTGCTGCAAAAACTCTTATTCTAGACTATATATATGTAGTCTGGATGCACATTTATACTATCCTGATTATTGAGAACATCCTACTGGAAGATGAAAGTAATATAATAACAATATATAAAACCTTATATAGCCTGTTGAGGGATATTTGTATTTCCCTGAAAAATTGTGATTCTATACTTCCCAGTACATTGTAAGTATCTACACTTTTATCACATCTCATGGCTTTACTGTTTAATAAATTTATAAATAGCCTGTTGATACCATTGAGTATGTGTCAGAATTAGCCCCTGATGGGAGCTAACTTCAACCTTTTCTTGCCAGGATCCAAATAGAATGTTTTAATTATATGAAATGGAAGGATTTACATTTACTTTGTGTTACTTTGTACAGGTCTGGAACAAGAAAACTATTAAAAAAACTTCTTCTCCAGCAATGTATATGTACATATACATATGTATGTATATATACATATATATTCTCTTACATGTACATACTCTTACAAATGTACCTTAAAATGCACATTTAAATGTCACTACTACTGTTAGTAAGCAATTTTAGTAAAGATCCGTGGTTTAGATTAAAAAAAAAAGTATAAATTAGTTACCTCCTTGACACCAAAGTTCAACAAGTGTCTAGTCTGTGCAGTCTGGGATGTTGGATTCTACCAGGAAAAAACAAACAAACAATCCAAACCAACCAAAACAAAACACCACTACCAACCACTACCACCACCACCACCAACAACAACAAATACAACAGAAAGTTGGTCCAGCAGTATAGTTTTTGTTTCTACTGAATACCCGTAAACAAACTAAGATAATTAGCCATCACTTACATAAGTGACCAAATTAACTAATTAGATTTTGCTAAAAGACAACTATTCATAGAATTACATTAAATACATTTTTACTCATCAGTCTTCCAATGAGAGAGGATCTACTTATTCTTATCCACACAGTAGCTGATCTTTTAAGTGCCTCTGTATTTTGCAGCAATGGTAGACATCCATCTTGCTTCAGGAAATGCTAGTTCAGGTCCCTTGATAACTTGAAAGACTACAAGCATAGGAATGAGTATGCAAGAAACTTGCATAATTAAACAAAAATAATTAGGTTAACAAAATGCGTAGGATGCATTTACTCAGGCTATTTGCTTACTGATTTTTAATTTTAATTTGAAAATAAACTGGAAAATGTGATCAAAGCCAAAAATGTCCTTCTTGAATCACATTTTTATAAAGTAGAACAATGCAATGTTACTAATAGAAGTAGATTTTTAGACAAGCAGTCTTGTAATACGTTAGAGTTAAGTTCCATAGCAGATATTAAAACAATATCAACAAAACAGGGAGAATTAATTTACCCATCTCTGATAGCTGGTTTGTCACAATACAACAATTTTGCAAACGTAGTGCATTTAGATCTTCAGTCTGTGGGATACAAATCACTTCAAATTAAATGCATGGATGGGAGCATAAATCTAGGAATGAGAGTCAGAGAAATGTATTAAACCCACAGTGCTTTCTGAATAGAATCTAATAGGAAACAAATAATACTTAGGAAAAGCACCACACCTCCACTAACATGCACATAAAGTTTAATAGAGAAATTTACACAGTGAGGTTTATATTAAGCACTATACAAAACTAATGTTTTGCATTAATAAACTGTCTGTGTTTTGAGGCTATAATATGTTAATATTTAAGATTTTCTAGCCCAAACGGTGGCATGAGGCAGTATTTTTACCTATATGCTGCTATCAAATACACTTTCTGGAGATCATCAAGCTTATATATTTCAAATTTTAAAAAGCCACCTGCCTATAAATATACGTATTTGAATGTATTTTCTTTACTGTTGTATTTGTCAACAAGCTGAAATCACACTACAATAATAAATATTCCATGAAAAAGGTAATGAAATAAAACCAAGAAACCAAAACATGTGTGTGTGTGTATATATATATATATGTATGTATGTTTATATATATATATATGTACTTCTGTTTGGGTTCTGATTCCATGAGTTCTTAAGGACTTCAAGCTAAACTAGCCTTATGTTTGAATAACTTTTACACAACATTCTTCTAGAAAAGGGAGTTTGGTTAACTTTCACCAGTACTTGTATAAGATGGAAAAAGATATTAGTAGAAATAAATAAATACTCAAGAAACTGGATTGACTTCTCCCAGTTTTGGAAGATCTGCTATCAAATTGAGTATTCCACCTGCATAACTGCCTGCTTTCACACTCTAAAGCAAAAATATATCTACAGAAAGTATCCCAGAAAGAAGAAGGAGAAATATATAAAAACCTGGCAATGCATAATTTTGGGGTTTTGTTTTCATTTTCTAGCTCTGGGTCAGATCAAAGTGAGAAGAGCCCTTTGATTTCTTCAATATTATCCCTATGGATGACATTATCAAGGGACAGCTAGAATACATTCTTCTATGCTGTCGACTGCAGCAAAGCAGTTGAAGAGGGACTTCTGGGAAATCTATAACAAAAGATGTGAACCTATTATTCCTTCAGAACAGTACAAACAGGACCAGGAATTGAATCATGTGTAACTTTGTAGTCTGAGTGTCACATTCCCTTTTTGATGAAAGCTGAAAGCTGAAGCACAGCCATGAGATGAAACACTGAATGGCTGGAAGATCTATTTCTCCTGTATTAACATTTAATAATCTCAAAATCAGACTTTGAATTTTTGGATTATCCAAATACAGAAAGGCTTTGTTATAGCTCTTTTCTTGTTGCTTTCCTATGATAGCTATATAGCTGCAGGGTTCTGTAGATCTGTTTAATCTTCTGTGAATTGCTAATCTGTGATGGTAAACCAGGTTTTTTGCTTTCTGTGTATCACACTAAGACTTGAAGATGCCCTACATAATGAGAAATGAAGGGAAAAAAAGGCATTATTAGTGATCTGTTAGTTAATGAGCCTTGAGCTGAAGTTGTACAAACATGAACTCTGAAGTGCCTATTCCATTTGTTGTAGAGAAGGAAATTAATTAATTGAAAAAAAAAAAAAAAAAAAAAGATAGCACTCTAGTGAAGTAGTAATGAATTAAGAATTTAAGAACAAATAATTGGCCAAATCCTACTTAGCAGGCCAGTCCTACTGGAGACCTAACAATTTTTATTTTTTTAAAAAAGGAAAGCAAAGCAACAACAAAACAAACAAACAGGAAATGCTGTCTGTAATTTCGCAAACATCTTTCTTTTCAGTATACAAAACTACAGACAAGGATATGTGAAATATGCCTCTTTCAGGCAAACAAAGGTTATTCTTTTGCTCAGATTTTAGTTTTAGCCTTCTCCTTTCTCTTCCTTTCTGATCTGATGCCCATAACAGGTAAACATAAAATATTACTCTATTACCTAAATGCCATACTGACTTCAAAGTACATATAGTGAAAAAACGCATGTCAGAAGGCTTTTTGTTGTTGTCATTACTGTTCCAAAGCTGCAAAGCTTTATCAGAACTTGTAGGTAGCATTCTTCCTACCAGATACTTCATTGTAGTTGAAATAAAAATAAATAAGTAAATAAGTAAGTAAGTAAGTAAATAAATAAACAAATAAGAGAGGTCTTGGATACATCACAACAAAATAAGATTCAGAATCAATTTAACCATACTGGGATTTTCCACTTGAGTTCCAGCTATTCTTCCTCCACTGTCCTTCCCCTCCCTCCACCTTCAACTTTCTAATTTCTTTTGAAAAGTAAAGCTGCAATAGGATAAACTAAAAGCAAACTTTGTGAGTTAAAGCAGAAGTATCTGCGGCTTTCACGTCTCTATAGAATTGTGTCAACTAATGTGCAGCACTTGCTCTGAAATGAAGATTAATGGTTAGGTGAGATGTTTGAGTTGCATAAGCTTTGTTAGCCATCTGTTTAAACATGGAAACAACATGTCCGAGCTTAGGAGCAGAAAAGAGAAAGGCAGAAAAAGATGAAAATTGAACAAAACAACAACAAAAATTGTTTTTCTATTTAACAAACTGTTTTGTTATAAGTAATTATTATTTTCAGAAATGTTTATTCTGAGACTTGGTTAAATTACCAGCATTCTGCTACCAACCAATTTATTTGCAGAGCAGTATGCACAAGACTGTGTCTGATCTGGGATTATGCTGTTTTTTTTTTTTTTTTTTTTTTTCAGAACTTGGCAAGATATTTCAGAAATTTTAGAGATCCCAAGATAGCAACTTTGAAGTTGGATGAACCATAATCCTTGAATAAAATCAATATAAGGCCTAAGGTTTTGGTACAAATCATACACAATATATTTCAAAATATACCAAAGAGAGAAAGAATACACAGTTAATCGAAAAACCTAAGGGTTCTGAGAACAGCTGTTTTATTCTTTAGGGCAAGCATGAAACTCTGAGTCAAGCTATACAGCTCTTCCATATAAGCATGCTTATAAACATGTACTACATAGGACTTCACTAGTTCATGATAAATACATATGCTTTACTATAGCATACTATACTATGCACATTTATGTATTTAACAAATGTTTCTTATAAAAATGTATGTGGTTAACTTGGACAGATGAAAAATATAACAATAAGTACTCTAAGTTAAATTATATTGTTTTCTGAATTAGTATGGGAATTTTATTTTACTTCCACTTGCTTACCTAGTAAATAATTTCAGTTTGGAAATCAATTGCCAATTGAGGTAAAAACATATAATCTGAGACATAACACACACTTTCTACTATTTTAATGTATTATTTTATTTCTGTTCTTATTTCTTATTCTTTTATTTCTGTTCTTCTATTTCATTTGCATTCTATTCTGTCTTTGGATTGTATATGGACAGTTGCATTCTGAGTCTTGAACCTGTTGCACTGTCTTCACATTCAGCTTCAGTCGAGCAAATCCCAGTAACTGAGTTATAAGGTAGTAAACCCATAACTTAAAGTGTCCAGAATCAATGTGGAAAAAAAAATAAATAAAAAATACAGTTTTTTGGTAACATGAAGGTAAAATCAGGCATGTTCACAAACATAAACAAGCTTAAAGAGGTGTAAAGATGAGTCAAAAAAATATGTTTCCATACTATTTTGATGAATGTGGTCTATACATCCTTATAGAAAGTTGAAACCAATCTTTCTGTAAAACTATTAATATTTCAGAATCGTTTTATTTTTCTGACTGCCACTTCATCCTTTTGGAGATATTCATTAGGTAGCATTGCCTTGTTATAAGGTGACATGTCATGACCATATTTTTCTTATCTGAAGCTGGCAGAGAGTAGCTGAGTGGATATAGACAAATGCTGTACTTTATATAAATACTGAGCAGAGTACCCTCCATCTCTTGCCTTTAATGGATGATTTGGCATAAAATGGAAGATATGGACTGGTCACTTGTCTGTGTCTGTTGCTGGCTAGCTTCTGGATTAATAGCACGCCACAGGCTCCTCTGAGGAGCCTGTGTAGGTCTATTCCAGACATGGGGACTTTGTCCATACTCGTACTGTAATTTTGATCATGGCAAAAGCCATCTTTGAATGCCTTCTCTGCTTAACTGCAAAACAAATCCTCATCTATAACTGAAATGTTCATCTATCTGCATTGTATTATATTTATATAATTGCATGTCAGTCATAAATACCTAAATAAAGGCAATTGATATTAGTAAGTGGTTCTAAAAGTACTGCTTCTATGATTCTGAACCAGTTCACTTATTTAATCACTTTTAAATATCAAAACTTACGCATTGTGAGCAAAGGCATTAGTGTCAAAAAATGTTTATTTCATATATGATAAGGGGGAAAGGCATGGGTTTCTCCAGTGTTAAAGATCTGTCTTGAGGAAAGGGCTATCTGATGGAATTATATCTAAATCAAAATCTAACTACAGGCTTAGCAAGATTTCTTGATGGACATTTGGGCAGACTCAGTATACCTGAGTTTTTTTTGAACTTTATGCCTGTCACATAGAATAATTTTTAATGTATATGGCAGACACTCAATCTTCTCTGCATAAGCCCAGTAAATCTAAGACTTCTCTAAAACAAGGGTAACACAATGTCAAAACTTATGAATATTTTAACACGTGCATATTTCCAATAATATGAAATCATTATAAGAATATTTATTATAGAATTTTACTATATTTTATGTATGAAATTTTGACATTTTATTACATTTCTGATAGTCAGATCATTGTTCCCACTTATTGATAACTTCAATGAATACCTTTTGTTTTATAATTAATCAAGTTTTCCATGACCCTGGACTCACTTGCAATAGTGCTCCACCCCTTTTATTATTATTATTATTATTATTATTATTATTATTATTATTATTATTATTATTATTATTATTATTATTATTATTATTATTATTTTACATGCAGCAAATTTTGTGTTTCAAAGGTCCTGAGAGTTATATTTCATTAACAAAATAATAAATATCATAGACCAAGATAAAAATATTAACCTCTTTAATGCTGAATTATGCCCTTAGAATCCTTGAATATTTTTGCACTTGGTTAATTCCCTGTGTTCACAAATACCAATAATATATTCCCTTATGTGACATTTTCACACAGATGGACTACTGAGGTCCACTACACCACTCTCTCATTTGCCCTCCTCAAAAGGACAGGTGTAGAACACTCAATGAAAAAAAGTCAGGGGGGCTGAGGGATGGACAGGGAGACCACTCACCAATTACTGTCACTGGAAAAACAGACTCAGCATAAATGAGATTAATGTAATTTATTGCCAACCACTAACAGACTGGAGCAGTGAGAACTAAAAAGCAAACTAAAATCTTCCTCCCCACATCACCCTCCTCTACGTCCCCCCTAAGCGGTGTATGTGAACAGTGAATGGGAGTCCATAAAACGCAACATCTGCCGCTCCTTCACAGTCACTCTCTGCCCCTGCTCCACGTGGGGTCCCTCCCACAGGATACAGTTCTTCCTAAACTGATCCTGCATGGGCTTCCCACAGGCAGCAGCCCATCAAGATCTGCTCCCATTCTGGGTCTGTACCACGGGGTCCATCTGTCAGGAGCAAACTGCTCCAGCATAGGTCCCCCATGGGCGGCAGCTCCCCGCAGGTCCCCTGCTCCTGCGTAGGCTCCTCTCCACAGGCTGCAGCTCCAACCCAGGGTCTGCTCGTGGAGGGGCTTTCCATGGGCCGCAGCCTCCTCCAGGCCACATCCACCTGCTCCACCGGGGGCTCCTCCACGGGCTGCAGCGTGGAGATCTGCTCCATGTGGGACCCATGGGCTGCAGGGGGACAGCCTGCTCCACTAGGGGCCTCTCCACAGGCCACAGGGGAACTTCTGCTGTGGTGCCTGGAGCACCTCCTGCCGTCCTTCTGCCCTGACCTTGAGCTCTGCAGGGCTGTAACATTTTCTCACTTCTAACCCTTCTATTGTGCAGTGTTTTTTCCCTTTCTTAAATCTGCTCTCACAGAGGCACAACCAACATGGCTTGGATTTGGCCAGTGGTGGGTCCCTTTTTGGAGCTGTCTGGAGCTCGCTCTAATTTGACGTGGGGCAGTTGCTGTGCTCTGCTAACAGATGCCACCCCTGCAGCCCCTCCACTACCAAAATTTGCCACATAAGCCCAATATACCTTATATATTACCAAGAGTAATTGATTATTTTTTAAAAAATGAAGGGTTTTGAGTCATCTTTGAAATGGGCAATCCTTTCTTTGAATATTTTGAGTATTACCATTAGTACATTAAAAATATACAATTAAAACAGATCAGCACATCAATGAGATTTTTGGCAGATAAAATTGGCCACATATAGTCCAGTTTTCTGTAAGATAATTTCTAATCTGTGGCAAGCCTTTGACTCATTTAGCTTTCTTAACAGCCTGTTTTAAAAGGCTTTGTTCAAGACTGCATGAAAATTGAAATACATTGTATTACTTCTTTCTCTCTCTTCTTTTTTTTTTTTTCCTGACAATAAAAAGCTATTGCCCAGTCTTAGATAAGCAAGTGATAAGGTTTTGTAAACATTTTTGAGAACTTTTCTTTTGTTTGTTTGTTTATGCTAGCATGTGTTATCATATTGTGTTTTGTTCTTTGTTTGTTTTAATGTTTCACACATCTTTACTCTTCCCCTCCTCTTGCCTCAGAAGATAACTTACAGGTATCAAGTCTACAAGTCTTCATCTATTAGCATATGGCATTACTAAAATACTGGTAATTGTGTACTATTTTACACTGTATTGTCACCTGAATGTTATTTTATTCTTACACTTGTTGTATTTTATGTTTGTTTGTTTGTTTTAAATTACATTTTTCTCACTTTGTATATGTGTGTGTTGAAGATATAAAAGAAAGGATTCAAAAAACTCAAAATGTTTTGACTTTTTTATTGTCAGTGTAATCATCTTTCCCAGCAGCTACCAGCTGGAAATGTAGTTCTCTAACTACACTACATGTAGCTACATGACACTGTAATCGCAATGTAATGTAATGTCCCTGTGGGGAAGTTATTTGTTATTGCATCTTTAAAATAAATAAATAAATAAATTCTTTATAGTTAAGTCAGGAGTCTGTCTTGCAGTTTGGTCTCCTACAAAGGCCACGATAGTGTTTTAAGATCCCATTGTTATGTTTGTCTCTTTGACAATCATTAACTTTCACTACATTCACAATTTTGTTGTTTGTTAGCAATGCACTTATAGATTTCTGGCAACAATAAGATAGAAGTCTTACCAGTGTAGCATTATGAAATTGGGATTTATCTGACTGATACAAGTAACTTGCTCCCAATGAAACAGAAAAACAGAATCACAGAATCATCTAGGTTGGAAGAGACCTCCAAGATCACCTAATCCAATCTCTGACCTAACACTAACAAGTCCTCCACTAAACCATATCATTAAACTCTAAACCTAAACATCTTTTAAAGGCCTCCAGGGATGGTGACTCAACAATTTCCCTGGGTAGCCCATTCCAATGCCTAACAACCCTTTCAGTAAAGAAGTTCTTCCTAATACCCAACCTGTGGGTGGTTAGGGTCTGGCGGCCAGAAGATGTTGCGCTGTACGGAAAGGTGGAGCCCCTCCCTTGATGGGCAGTAGCGCATGGTCTGTGATGTAAGCAAGCTGAAGTGACGTTGTGGGCTATATAACCCCATGTGACTTGACAATAAATGCCATTTGCCATCCACCACATTGGTGTCTGTGAGCTGATGGACCGAGCGGCCTGGAGTTGGTCGCCGTGCCGTTCCTGAACCAGGTTGCCAGTGCCCCCTGAAGGCAACAAGTGGTGCCGAAACCCAGGAAAACTCCTGGATTCGGGTGAATGGCGGCCAGAGCGATGGGACCAGCCCGGCGGGGAGGACGCTCCGGAACCAACAAGGAAGATAAAAACCCTTGTGAAGGTCGTATCAAAATTACATAAGCAATGGGGTGGATCAGCTGAGGAAGCCAGGGGTGCCGCTGGGGAACCAGGGTCTGAGGAAATCTGGGCGAGACCACTGCCATATGTGCCCCAAGACAGCACCGAACTAGAAGATGAAGGGTGGGGCGAAGATGCCTCTGGCGGGAGTGGGGAGGAAGTGCTAAGTTTAACTAACACGTGCAAATGGGAGGAGGAGAACGAGAAAGAGAAGGGTTGTGGGGGCAACCGGGAAGGAGGTAGAAGCACGAGCGAGGGGCAGAGAGCCAGTCAGAATGTCCATCTGAAGAGATGCTGTTGTGGGGCAAACACCTCGCTGAGAAGAAGGCAGGGCGAGCCACGAGGGAGAGAATGGCCCGCCCACAAGGGTAGTGGGCAGGACCGGAACTCGACAGAAGGGTACCGGAACTTGTAGGTAACTAGTCAGTTGAGTTCCGACTCCGGATCAGATACTGATTCAAATTCAGAGGAGGAGGAGGAAATGGGGACAGATAAAGTCAAAAGCAAAAATATCCCCATCTGAAATAAAGCAGCACCGCGAGGGGGAGAAATTCCTCTCACGGATTGGAAGAAAATTAAGATTGCGTGCACTGACTGGGCCCCATCGGCCACTCTAGCATTCCCGGTCCGGGTGACAGACGGGGGACAGAAGGTCCACTCGCCAATAAACCCTAAGGATGTACAAGCGATTGTTAAAGCCATTGCGGATAAAGGGCTTAATTCTGCACCCTCATAGATGGTGTTTTCAGGGGAGATGATATGCTCCCGTTTGATTCAAAACAAACTTGTAGACTGATCTTTGACAGGGCAGGGATGATCGTTTTTAAACAAGAATGGGAGGACAACTGTACGAGACAACTGGCCCAAGTAACTGGGGCGGATCACCCACTATATGGCTTTAGCCTGCAGCAGCTAATGGGTACGGACCCAACAATGATCACCCCCCAGACGCAAGCCCAGGGCCTGCGGGCCCATGAAGTTATGGCAACTACTCGTGCGGCCAGAGAAGCTGTTCGTACAGCCTTTAGAGTTATTGCCAAACCATCGCCGTGGTCAACAATAAAACAAAGTGAAAGTGAGAGCTTTACGCAATTTGTAGATTGTCTCCAGGCAGCGGTCGACTCTTCATCACTGCCCGTGGAGGCAAAAGGCCCAGTCGTAGCAGAATGCCTATGCCAGTAGTGTAATTCGGCAACCAAAGAAATCTTGCGATCACTGCCAGCGGGGTCTAGCATCGCGGACATGATTAAACATGTTGCGAAAGAAGAGCACCTAACCCTGGTCCAGATAGCTGTTCATACTGCAATAGCTAATGTGATGGCATGTTTTAAATGTGGCCAGGCAGGCCACGTCAAGGCAAATTGCCCTCAGCTGGGGGGTCCGCCAACAGTGCTCCCCCCACGCCAAGACCGACCCAGAGGACCGTGTTGGGCCTGTGGAAAGGAAGGGCACTTCGCCAGGGAATGCAGATCTAAAACCCAGGGAAATGGGAGGGGGAGAGGGCAATAGGACCATGCACAGCCCTCTCTCACTTGGGACATGAGGCAGCCCAACTATGCCAACCCCGGATGGGGCGCGGTGTCCCCGAACCCACTGCCCCCTCAAGAGGTGACCAATTTTATGGCTCAGCCGACGGTCCAGCTGAACCTGTCCTTATCTCAGGGACAGCATGGACCACCCTCTGGGGGCGAGACCCCAGGGTGGCCCTGGGAATAAAGTGTGATAACCCGCCAGTGGTGTGGGGGATCTGTTCCCTTTATGATACCTTAAATGACACAACCGTTAGTGTGTCCTTTTTGACTGATACTGGAGCAGACGTTACAGTTATCCCTAAGACGAGCTGGCCTCTGAGTTGGAAATTGGAAGATGCCCCCATGGTGGGTGGAGTTGGGGGATTAACCCAAGCTCGGAGGAGCGCTCAATTGGTTGCAGTCACACTCCACACTGAAAAGGGACCGGAGAAAACCATTACTCTCTTCCCATATGTCATGTCAGGAGACCCTCCCCTGTTGGGAAGGGACGCTTTAGCCCTATTAAAAGCCAGGGTGACAAATTTACCATAAGGGCCACTGCCGCATACCCAATTCCACCGATTAAACTGACGTGGAAATCGTCCGACCCAGTATGGGTCAAGCAGCCCCTATCAAAGCCTCGAATGGGTGTTCTTCTCGAGCTAGTTGACCGCAAACTACAACAAGGTCATATAGAGCCTTCTGCTAGCCCATGGAACACTCCAGTTTTTGTAATACCCAAGCGAGCCAGTGAAGGAATTCACCTCCTCCATGACCTGCGTGAAGTAAACAATATAATTCAACCAATGGCTCCTGTCCAAACGTTGTTGCCTATGAACTCTATGATACCAGAAGGGCAACCTTGTGCCGTCCTTGATATTAAGGACTGTTTTTTCTCGATACCTCTACATGAAGAAGACAAGGAGCAGTTTGCTTTCTCTGTCTTGTTTCCAAACAGCCAACGCTCCAACTTATGCTTCCAGTGGAAAGTGCTGCCTCAAGGAATGATCAACTCGCCTACTATCTGCCAGATCATGATGGATCAGGCACTGGTGCCAGTTCGGCGCAGTGACCCGACCACGACTATCATCCAATACATGGACGATATCCTGATCGCTGTGCCGTCAGGAAGTCAAGTGGACCAGCTAGTGTCATCAGTCTCAGAGACACTGAAAACAAACGGGTTTGAAATCACAAGCATGAAAATTAAAAAAGGACCATGTGAAAGTGTAAGTTTTTTGGGGGTTCTTACATAACCCCCCCAGATAAAAATACTTCAGGACATCAAAACACTCCATGATATGCAACAATTAGTGGGATCCTTACAACGGCTCCGCAATATTGTCCTGATTCCTCCCGAAACCATGGCTCCCCTGTACAATCTTTTAAAAGGAAAAAAAACATGGGAGCAAAAGACTCTGATGACAGAAGCAATAACTCTCTTGATTTTATCGAGCAACAAGTATCATCAAGCACGCTCGCCAAGTAGAACCCGAATGAACCACTTGATCTGTATGTATACTTCACGGAAAGTGGGGGAGTAGGGGCACTAGCCCAGGGCCCCCCTCAAAAAGTTCAACCAATACAGTGGATAGTCCTAGGAAAACTGTCACGCGCATTCTCTCCAGGAGTTGAGTGCCTTGGTAACCTCATCATGAAAGGCCAAAAACTCTCCCTAAGACACCTATGTATCGAACCCGCCACGATATATCTACCCTTTCGTAAACAGCTGCTACCACAATCAGTAGCGATGTCAGAATCTCTAGCCATTGCCCTTGCCAGATTTCACGGAGAAGTTCAATACGCTGTTAAGCCCCCTTGGGCTCAAATGCTGAAAATTGTCAACATCGACCTCCCATGGAAGATCATGGACTGGCCCCAACGGGGACCAACTGTCTTCACAGATGTATCCTCAGCAACCTCAACCGCGGAGGCGGTATGGCAATCGGGAGGAGAATGGCACAGCATTAAAATGACCAATTGTGCGCTTTCAGTCCAGCAATTAGAAGCGACGGCTGTAGTACTAGCCTGTGGACTGTTCCCAATGGAACACCTCAATATAGTGACCGATTCAATGTTCGTAGCCAAACTTTTTTTTTTGCTATCCACCACATTGGTGTCTGTGAGCTGATGGACCAAGTGGCCTGGGGTTGGTCGCCGTGCCGTTTCTGAACCATGTTGCCACTGCCCTCTGAAGGCAACACCAATCTAAACCTCCCCTGGCATAAGATTAGCCCATTCCCCCTCATCCTGTCACCAGACACGTGGGAGAATAGACCAACCCCCACCTCGCTACAGCCTCCTTTAAGGTAACTGTAAAGTGCAATATGGTCGCCCCTGAGCCTCCACTTTTCCAGACTGAACAATCTCAGCTGCCTCTGCTGCTCCTTGTAAGACTTGTTCTCCAGACCCTTCACCAGCTTTTTTTCCCTTCTCTGGACTTGCTCAAGCACCTTGATGTCCTCCTTGTAGTGAGGAACCCAAAACTGAACACAGTACTCAAGGTGCGGCCTCACTAGAGACAAGAGCAAGTTAGTTAACAATAGTTAACGTCAAAGAAATAATTTGGGAGGGGGAAGACCTGACTGGTCTTTTACCACTGGACCTTTACCCAGTCTTTGGACTTTGCGAACTTAACTCTTTTTCCTTCTAAATCTGACATATCTAGAAATGCTGAGGCAACTTGCATCAGTGCATCTCTGACTTTTAACAGCAGGAATTGTATCATACTCCTACAGATATACTCTGTAAGATTGATTAAAGAATTCCTTGTCACACACTATTTGATGTGTTGTTTTTTTTTGGTAGCTTTCCTTAAATTGAAATTTAGTAACTTTACCTGCACCTTCAGTTTTTCCATTAGCCTAGAGTGTTAGATGGTGATATAAGATAACAGAACTTTGCCTGATAAGTTTGAGAAACATGGCATAAATAACCTGAAATAAGTAAATTTATACTTCATTTTGGATGCCATGTCCAATTAAATTGTTGTCTGCAGTGAAAATTTCTGACTAATCACCCATTTTTCATGAACCTGAGGAGCAGTCCACATGAAAAGTTGGCTTTGTCAATTTAAGTGAAAGGCTCTGTTCCTCTTTTGTTCCAAAAGTGGTTCCCTCCATTTCCTTTTCTGTTTTCTACTTGTAAATTCTCAAGTATTCCACAACTTCTCATGAGCGTTGCTGCCTTACAGTATTGCTACTACACAGAAGTTTCTTTTCTAGACTCATTATTGTGGTAGTTTTACTCAGGTGTGCGGCCAAGCTCCACCACAATCGCCTTCTCACTCCCCTCCTCAAAGAGGAATGGGGAGAAAATACGACGAAAAGGACTCAAGGGTTGAGATAAAGACAAGGAGATCACACAGTAATTATCGTGATGGGCAAAACAGACTCAGCATAGGGAGACAGTAAGATTTATTACCTATTACTAACAAGCTAGAGATGTGAGAAACTGTCGTAGTTTAACCCAGCCAGCAGCTAAACACCACACAGCCGTTCACTCACCCTCCCCCCTCCCTCTCTGGGATGGGGGAGAGAAATGGGAAAATGAAGCCTGTGAGTTGAGGTAAAGACAGGTTATTAAGACAGGAAAATAATAATAACAATAATAGTAATAATAACAATAATGATGATAATAGTACTACTAATAATAATGTGTACAAAACAAGGGATGTACAATGCAATTGCTCACCACCTGCTGACCGATGCCCAGCCTAACCCCGAGCAGTCCGGCCCCCTCCCCCGGCTGGCCACCCCTATATATTGTTTTGCATGACGTCAGATGGTATGGAATACCCCTTTGGCTAGTTTGGGTCAGCTGTCCTTGGTCTGTCCCCTCCTAGCTCTTGCTGCACCCCCAGCCTGACCTTTGGCAGGACAGAGCAAGAAGCTGAGATGTCCTTGGATTAGTGTAAGCTCTGCTCTGCAACAATTAAAACATCAGTGTGTTATCAGCACTGTTCTCATCCTAAGTGAAAATATAGCATTCTACCAGCTGCTAGGAAGAAAATTAACTCTGTCCTAACTGAAACCAGAACAGAAACAAATGAAAGAAATGAAAATCACTTTCCCCCCCAACCACCCTCATCCACCTGCTCCCCTTGAGTATTGCAGGGGAATGTGGGAACAGTAGTTGTGGTCAGTCTATAGCTCTTCTTCTCCTCCACTCCTTCTTGGTTACTCTAGTCCCCTGTGTTGTGGGGTCCCTCCCATGGGATGCAGTCCTTGCTGAACTAATCTAGTGTGGGCTTCTCATAGGCAGCAACTATTCAAGAACTACTCCAGATATGGGTCCATACTATGGGGTCCTCCCTCAGGAGCAAATTACTCCAACCCGGGTCCCCCATGGGCTGCAGCGTGGAACCCTGCTCCACTGTGGTACACCATGGGCTGCAGGGGGACAGCCTTCCTCACCAGGGTCCTCACCACAGGTCACACTGGACTTCTGCTCTGGCACCTGGAGCATCTCTCCCCCTCCTTCTTCACTGATCTTGGTGCCTACAAGGCTGTTTCTCACTCCTCACTCTCCCAGCTGCTGTGTGGCACAGCATTTTTTTTCTCTGTCTTAAATATGCTCTCACAGAGGCTCAAAACAACACCACTTGTGGCTCAGCTGTGGTCAGCAGAGGGGCTCTTACCAAACATGGGGCAGCTTCTAGATCCTTCTCACAGAAGCCACCCCTACAGCCCCCTGCAACCAAAACCCTGCCACATAAACCCACTACAATTATAAACAGTGAAGTATAGTCAGTGACATATATATATCACACAGTCTTGATTCATATGAATTTTACAATTCTGAGATAGATTCAGGTCATTTTTTTTTTTTTTTTTTTTTTTTTTGCCTAAAGAAAGCAACATGACATCTCTGGGAAATGCTGATGCTTCACTGTTTTCAGCTTTGTCAACAGACATTACAGAGAAGACAGAATCAGAATCTTCTCAGAAGTGCATAGTGACCATAGGAAACACAATGGATTTAAGCTGGAACAAGGGAAATTCCAGTTAGGTAGTAGTAGGAGAAATCACAATGCATGCAGTCAAAAGAAACCTGTTGCTCAGACAGGTTATGAAATCTCCCTGTGAATTCTCCTTTTTTGGAGGTACTCAGACTGGAAAACAAACTGAGTAACATGATCAAAGTTGTCCCTAACTTAAGTATAGAACTGTATTTGATAGCCTCCAGATGGGTTTCAACTGGGGAACACTTAAATGGATCAAAGAAATTCAGATTTGAATTCACAAAGAATTTTGCACATACCTACTACACTCTTGCTAAAATAAATACAGAATATTTGAATAGTCTCATGTTTGTTTGTTTCTCTATTGGAATTTAATTATATAAAAATACATATTTGATGATACATTGGTTAGCTTTCCTTAAGTATCACTGTTTAATCGCATATTAAAATTTTGACAAGTTTTTCTGGCTGAAAATACTCTTGGATTAATTGTAAAGATTTTGTATGGACTGACCAGACCAGAATGTCCTGAGAGAGCATTTAATGACTATTCTTTAATCAAAGAGTTGTGGGTTGTCTCTTTCCTTTTATTTATTATTATTTTTTTAAATTTCCATCCATTTCATAATATTCAATTGGTGAGAAAAATGTTATTTCCAAATAAATATCATAAGTAGTTTGAGTGAAAGAAAGAGAGTAAAAAAATAAAAATATATATTTAAAAGCAGGTTGCTATCATTGTTTTTTAAAAACTTTGTAGTTTGGATACAGTGCTTACAGTACTGTACCATACATGGTACCTAGCATGGTAAGAACTCATCTTATTTAAACAGAAAAGTCTTTTTATCCAGCTTTTCAACACTTTTTTTTTTTTTTTTTTCCCTTGGTTCATAGTATATTTCAGTGAAGAAAATGAATTAAAAAACTGCTTTTGTCAAAATAAATTTGCTGTTTTGTCAAAGTTTTCTGTGTTTCATCTTAATTTGGAAATACTGTGCTACTTTACTTGTATAAGGTAAATTGTTTTAATTGTTTTTCCTTTGTTGTACAGTATTGAGATTTTCTCACAGGCAACTGGCTTCTTACTACATATTAAAAGAGCATATCTGTCTTTTTTCAAATGTCTTTGTGAGCTTTTTTTTTTTTTAACCCACACATGTTACAGACGACTGCATATATCGTTTTCTAGAGAGCAACATAAATTTCTTGAATATGCTATCAAGCAGTGGGTGTGAATTTAGCACACAATCTTTTAGATAAACTGCATGACAGTCTTCAACAAAAATCTTGATATTTGGCTGCCATTTGTAGGCATGTTTTATAAAATGAAATCTAAAGTAAGCCATTGCATATCAAATTATTTTGTTTTCTTGTGTTTTATTTATTTGGTTGGTTTTGCTCTTTTGTTTGCTTCATTTTGTTTTGGAGTTTACAATTCATATGACATTTCTTTGTTACTCTTATATATCAAATCGTAATAAATGAAGTCACAGTCATAAGTTGCTAAACATAAAAATTTATAAATCAGGTAAAATGTTTTCTTGAACTAGTTTTTCTTATCTGATTATTGCAAGTCAGATTATTTATTTCTTTAGTTAGTTAGTTAGTTTTTGTCTCCCCTGCCTTCAACTTTGCATCATTCAATTACTACTGTTTTTTATAAAAGCTCTAAGGAAATGGAATATACCGATTTTTTTTTTTTTTTCTTGAGATCTAAGATACTATGTAATTGATCTCTGGGTCTTTAATAAGCACAAGTCAATTTATTACCAGTCAATTTATTATTTGCTATAAATATTATGCTATTAGTTTACATGATAATATTCATAACAATTACTACAGAAGTATGTTTTGAGGTATACAAGAGCCAATGCAGAGCAGAACTGAGATCATCTGGGTACATAAAGGAATCACACAGACCCTGGGGAGGCATTTGAAGGAAACTGCTGTGACTTGCAGTGCTCAGAATTAAGTTCTTCTTTCAGTGCAATTTAATGGGAAGTGAATCCCATTTTAAAGGGAATCCATATCCCTAAAACTTAGGTAAATTTAATCATGTTGTTACAGTCTTCTGAATGTCAAACCATTGTTTTTGTTTTTAATTATTTTGACTTGATTGAAAAGTAAGTAGATCTGGGTGAAAAATAGCTGAGTGAAATATTCATTGTTTCCTGTTTTTGACTTAGCAATTGAAGTGGAACATTAAAAAATATTGAAGATGAAATGTCTTCTTGACATTTTAGCATGAATGTTTACCATGGTGTGGATGTTTGAGAAAAACATGACTTCCCACTAACTCGCACTATCACATTCTTTTAAAGAAAAAACTGTAGGAAAAAGCTTTTAGCTGTTCATCACACTAAAATATGAGTTTAACCAAGGACTAAAACAATGATTACTTTTTACTCCATGAAATATGTTAATACATGTGTATCTTTTTCTCCAAAGCCTGACAAAAGAATGGATAAATATTTCCATAGAGGAAAAATAAATAAATGGTCCCAAAGACTGCATCCCTTCTTAAATACAAAGAGGTTGTTTCTGTGTGCTCTTTCAGTGCCATGTTATATCTGGGGCTGGAAGCAGAGGTGCCAAAATATTGTGAAATGCTGTTCTTGTGGCATTTTCTTCTAAGCCTGAGACTGCTAAGAAATCTGACAAGAAAGCCTCTTTTCAGATTTCTGCCCCAATTGTGCAGACTCAAGGGGTTCATGTAGTTCTAATAAGCTTCAGCTAAGTCTGTGAACATGTAGATGCTCATCTCAATCACGTATGAATTCCAAACTTTCTAAGTCCCACCCATCACCAATCTACATCTGAAAGTTACAGTTCTACCTCCAGCAATAGTTTTCAAATAAATGTCCATGCATTTGAAGGAAATGTCAAAGTACACCAGGTATGTCAGGCTGTACTAGAGAAGTACATTTCATTGATGCACTGTATATGGCACATCATTCAGCACTCAAGAGATTAATCATCAAGTCTCTTAAGTTCTTTCCACTTTCCAAAGTTTGCCAGCTATGCTATCTTGCACAGCTATAGAGTATGTAAAAGGTTGCTTGCTTTCCTGTGAGCCCAGCTATTGTTGTCCCTTTCAGACAAGAAGAAAAGCAAATAAAATTTGTCTTACTTTATAAAAAGTGGCATTCTGTTTGTTGCTATAAGTGAACATGTTGGCTTTCTTCCTCATTTGTAACAACCTTTTTGTTTTCTTCTTTAATTTATACCAAAGTTATCATATACTCATTACAACTTCAGTGAAATAAAACATGAAAGAAGAAAAAGTCTTTATGAACTCCAAAATAGAAATATAATATACAATGTTTCATAAAGAAACAATACTAATACAGCTGTACAGAATGTGAGTAAAATATATCCTTGTAGCAAATTGGTGGAATGTATGTTTTTTTATAAACTAGCAAGTTCAAGTTTTGGTTTATTTCTGCATTCTATTCTCTTGTAGTAAGCCTTTTCCTAGAAGCCAATAGAATCATATCAGCATTAATGTAAGTACTAGCCCAGTGGAATTAAAACCAAATATTTTCTGTAACATAAGTACACCAAAAAATTGTTTCTCTTTTTGTTTGTTTCTCTGAGCACACAAACCATCCATATCAAGAGAGAGAGAGAGAGCTGCATTGTAACAGTACACTGGACAATCCATCAATTAACCACAATTTTGTGATAACATAATATTACAATTCTGAAACACATATATTCTCTCTCTATATATCTAATAGTTATATATACATACAATATAGAAGAAAAAATAACACCCTATAAAATAGAAGAAAATATATTTCTTTAGCATGATCGGTGACCATGTTAAGTTCACCATCACGTTAACAAAAGCAGAGATTTTATCTTTATGTCACCTTCCTTTTCTATGTCACTTCATTTCAACCATTTTCACCCAAACAGATGCCATAAAGAGGGTGAAACTATAAGTTGGTAAAACTATACAGTATTTCTTTATTAGCTAATATACATATGGGAGAAACAGGACTAACAAGCCATTAGGTTAAATGTTAAGATTTTATTGCTCTGCAATGATATTGCAGTCTTTTTTAATCATGAAGCCAACGAAGTGGATCAAATAGGCTGATCCATTTTTCCAGTGAGGATATGACTCTTATTCTGACTCTATTCTGACTCCAGAATTTTAATATTTTTCATGTCAGTATTGATTTTTGAAACATTGAGCTGCTAATCATTACTAGAATTTAAATATTTATTATTACTTACTATCTAAATTATCTCATCTCTACTGCATTTTTACTTCTGTTATTTTGCACAGTTCTAGTTTGTGTACTTTCTCTTTGATTTTTCTCATCTTAGTCTTTTCAGAAGTCTAAGCTAAGGTTACAAAGCTGTGCTGTGTCCAAACTACATTTTGGATCACAGACAGCTGAAACCCTGGGAAGAGGATTACAGGATCAACAAATTTGCTTCAGGTGATGAAGAACTGTTGGCAACTAACACAGCTTCACCTGTGGTAGTTCATAGTTTGATTACAATGACTCTCTTCGAAAAGAAATCCCCGTCTTCCTTGAGTTATTATTTCTGTAGAAATACCAGTCACTGGTTAAGGCCGTTTCTTTTTGGCACATATTTCATGGTGTGAAATAATAAAATAATTATTCAAGGATCCAGATCTTGTTGCAATGACTCCACAGATGTTTGTCGTCAACAGTTTGTTGCTGAGCAGTGTTTGCATAGAGTCAAGGACTTTTTTGCTTCTTGTGCTGCCCTACCAGTAAGCAGGCTGGGGATGCACCAGAAGCTGGGAGGGGACAGAACCAGAACAGCTGACCCAGACTGAGAAAAGGGCTGTTCCATACCATTTGATGTCACGCTGAACAATTAATATGGGTGGGAGGGTGGGGGGGGAGGGCTGGCTGGGAGGTGCTTCGTGATGGTCTGGGCAACAGTCAGTGAGCGGGAAGTAATTGCACAGGGCATTGCTTGCTTTATGTATACTTTTACTATTATTATTTTCCCTTCCTTTTCTGTCCTAATGTCTTTATCTCAACCCATGAGCTTTTACTTTTTTTCCCTTCAATTCTCTCTCCCTCATCCTAGTGGATTTTTATTTTTTATTATTTTTAACTGTAATAATACAAGATCCACTAATCCAGACACCAGGAGCAATAATAAGTAACAGCTGATATTCAGCTAATATTGTACTTACTAGCAGCACCTGGCATCCTGTTAGGAAACTGCTCCAAAAATAAGTTTCTCTTTAATTTTCTTTTTAGGTTTCTCTTATATGATACCCATTTGCTGAAAAACACAATAATCTGATGAATGTGATTCATTTTTGTTAGAACTGTCTGTGTTTTTCTTTTGTGTTTTCAAGTTTCAGACAGATAATGTACAGTTACTGTAACAGAAAAACAAAACAAAGCAAAAACCAAACCAAAAAAAAAAAAAAAAAAAAAAGCTTTGCTATTATTCATTCATAAAAATAGAGCTACCATTTTGTTAGGTAACTGTTGTAGGTAAATTTCCTATGCTTTTTCTTTCTAAAAATATTTTCTTAAATTGTACCAGTCTATGAAGTTAAAATTAATTCAAAAATTAATTCAAAATAAAACATGTTAATTCAGAACTCAATGTTCTTTGTTCTTTTACTTATTTTAACCCACTGTTATTCACATATAATTTATTTTCTGAAATAAAATGTTTTGCCATGATGCTGTCTCATATTCCAATGAAATGTGTGTTATGATATACTCCAGTGAAAATCACTGGTCTCAATGTCCCTCACTCAGAGACAGAAGAATATTTGAGACTGCAGGATTAGAAAGTACTTTTGACAAAAACAGTTAGAATTCTATCAAAAGCTCTTCCACAAAATACATTCTAGAAAGTCTTTCAGTTTTATTTTTATTGAAAAATTTAACCAGAATAACTTAAACATTTCAATCTTACAGACTATGTTGGTAGTATCATAACACTGAAATAACAGTAAGTAAACAAAAAGAAGGCCAGGACAAGTGAGTACAAACTAACAATGGAAGGACTTTAAGGAAATTAGGTGAACATAAAACAGAACACTTTCCTTAGCTTTGGTGTCATGTTTTGATCTCTTGGTGAATAAATATATATTTAATGAACATTATCTGCTCTATTTATTACCTAGTTCTCCAAGTCAATGTTGTTGTTAATGGCTCACAGAAGCTTCTCACTTGAATGATACCTTTTTATTATTGTTAAATACTAGCGTTTCGCATAGCATTTATATGAGGATAGTGTTCTATTATTGCAAGATTTTGGAATTAGAACAGGAAAGAATGATGCTGAATTCTTTGTACACCTACTGATTTTCAGAGGCCACTTCTACCAGAAGGGCTCAGCAATTTGGGGTACCAAGTATCTGAACAATCAGAACAATCAGTCATTAAACTCCTCATAGTAAAAGTTATTCCTTCTCTTCTGTATCCCTTAAGGAAGTGTGGAAGAATGTGTAAAACAATTGGTACAAAGCTACAGAGAAACATACAATGTATTTGGATCAGCTTGTAATCTATGGACAAATGCAATTGAAATACAAACTTCACATTCAGTCAGGATGCTGTTATTATTTGTGCAATATTCAAAGTATTTTTTAAACCTGTTACATATTAGTAAACTAATTGCTGAAGAAACTATATCTGTCTACTCTCATATCAATTGAAAATAATAATAATCATAAAAAAATCTCAGTAGCCAATCATTAATTCTATGTCAAAATATCAGCAAAACTAATTATCTCAGAATTTCAATATTTTATACCAAGTTACCCAAAACTACTTAGTCAACATACTGAGTTAGAATCTCATATGGACAGCCATCTCTCAACAGTTTTTTTTTTTTTAAATTTAGATTTTAGATGGATATACAATCCCATGAGAAATGGTACAGTTTTTCTGATATTTTCTACTTAATAATAATAATAATAATAATACAGTTGAGTCTCTAATGAACATGAACAATATTTAAGAGAAAGATATCATTTCACCTTCCCAAAATAATTTTGAATACCATTTAATTTGTAATAGGGATGCTGCTTATAGATAAAAAAATTCATACAGATAAAAACAAATCTGGAATATGATTTCACAAAGTTAAATTGCAGGAGTTGCTATCATTCACTAACTGTCTAAAGCCCCATGGTGTAGTGCAGTGGTCTGCTGAACCATTCAATAACTGAGAGCTTAGCTTCCAAGTACTGTCTAACAGTGAGCTATTTTGTAGCGGGCTTACGTTTTGTTACCCATGAAGGTTTATGGAAATTGGACCCAGCTGAGATAAGTGAAAAGAGGAAGACGCCAAAGAAGCTAATTTCTACCAGGCACCTGTCAAACATCAAACAAAGTAATGGGAAAATATTTGATTTTCTGTTGCCAGTTGTCAGAGGTCAAAACCAAAAATGAGTTTAAAAACTCATTACAAAATCTGAAGGATTATAATTTCATTAAGGCTATCAATGAATAGCATCTATGAATTTTTTCAAGATCTTCCTTAGAATTACATTTAGTAGCTACTGGGGGAAGTTGTATTCTGTTTGTTTTTAAGCTCATTTTACTCTCCAGTAAAATAAATTATTAGAAATAAAATATGGAATATATATATATATGTATATATATATAGCATACAAGTATCTATTCTGTGAAAATGTTAAAATGGGTTTTATTCTGTCTCTTAAAGCCAGCATGAGATAAACCCTCCTAACATAATACACATACAGTGACTGTTCCTCTGTAGTTCCTTTAAGTAGTAACAGTGTGATTTTTATCAGTCAGACTTGACATTACAGAGATTGTCTTTTAATTTTATCACACAATTTATAGGAATTTCTCAATTTATTACTTAATATCATGTTTGAGTAGTATTTAACCTATCTTAGCAAGTAGCCCTACCCGTGGGCACTTCTGACTGTGCTGTGAAAGAAAATGGGGGAAAAAAATAAATCTGATTATGAGTAAAACTGATGACAGACTAAAAATACTTAAAATCAGAATCCTGCTTGACATCTATGATATCTGAATTTATTGCTGTTTACTTTTATTTTGAAAGTGACTAGCAATTAATATTGTTATTAGCTTTTCTTTAGAACTCTGTACTGAAAAGAATTTTGTGATAAGAATAAAAGGGATTATAACTCAAGCTACATGGATCAAACATATTTCTTCAGAACTGGATTATTGTATTTACTTGGATGAAGGAAGATGCACCATCATCTGAAAAAGCCTTTCAAATTAAACTGTATTTTCACTATGTCTATGGGCAGAATAGAAAAGATGATAACCAATTCTTTGGAGATGGCTAATAAATTACTTTAAGTGGTACAGTCCAGTGCCTTCAGCTCCAACTGACATAATCAATTGGAATAAATGCCACTGTATTTCCTCCTATTTATTTTTAAGTCCAGGTTTATTTTAAGGCTGAGATAAACAGCTCATCCTACCCTAGAATTTTATCCTTCAAAATACGGCAAAAGTCTGAAGGGTGTGATCAGGCTGCCCTTTTAAGAGTGATTTTGCCTCATATGTCTGCTTAATACATTGCTTATAGCTGATTGCTACACATCAAGAAGAGGGTCCTATTCAACCTTAAAAGTGGAATATTAACTGTACAGCCTAGGTATGTACATTTTTCTGAGCTTATAAATAGTTCTTTTTTTTTTTTTTTTTTTTTTTTTTTTGTGTGTGTGTGTGTGTAGATTCCATGATGTCCACATATCAGACTGCTAGCAGAAGAAAGAGTAACAAGGCAAATGAAAAGCCAGCTTAGCTAAGAGGAATCACTAAGAGAAAGATGAATTTTATTTTGTTGTTTTTTCTACTTAGAACCAATTTGTTATCTTGTAGAAAAAAAGTTTGCTAACAGTTTTCATTTCTGAAAAAATCTGACGTTTGTGAATATTACAGCCACAAAAGCACATATTTATTTTATGTATTTTTTCCCTTTATTTTGCATTTTCTAAGACAAATGTAAAGTTAAGTCAAAACACACTCTGACAGTTTAGAAGATTTCAAGCATATGTGCTTTCTGTTAAATGAAACTGGAGAGAAAAGGTGAAGAGATGCTGTCCAAGAGTGATATTCTCTTCAAGATCTTACTGACACCAAAGGCTAGTCTTACCATAAAAGACTTTTTGTTTGTTTGCTTATTCCTTTTTGCAGAAGGAGTAGTAAGTTTCATTTGTCCAGCAGTGGAGCCAGCATGTTGATTTAGACAAGAAGAGAAGGAAATAAAAGAGAAAAAAAAAAAAAAAAAAAAAAAAAAAAAAAAAAAAAAAGCCCTGGGGCAAGTTTTAATATACAAAAGTAAAGACTTGCAGCCATCTGGCATTTTGACAGAATGCATCAGCTACCCTCCTGTAGCTCCTTCTTTTTAATCTGCAAGGTTAACTGCTAGCCTGCCTTGCAGGTATTTATACTGGAAACACAGGTTTCTGTCCTCTAAGAATGCTGTATGTAAAACAAAAAAACAAAAACAAAAAAAATCTTGAACAGCTTTGTTGTTTGTTTAGATCACTGAATATTACTAGGGTTGGTCCAAGCTTGCAGTCTTCTCTCATACAAAACTCCCATTGAATTTAAAGGGGTTTTGTGTAAGAACAGTGGGATCAGCCTTGATACTTGCATTCTGTCTTTACATGATAAGAAGTGTTTGTAAACTCTTTTAATAAGAAAATTTAAACTACTGCTACATGAATGCAAAGGCTTTCTTTTGCATGGCTGAAGGATTATTTAACTCTGGTTAAAGCAAATTCTACAGACATTTTGTTTACATGTACCATGCTGACTAGTAGTCAGTATTTTGTTTATGTTATAATGCATGATTTCCACTCCAAAAACAAACAAACAAAACATACACACACACACAAAGCCACTACCAAAACAAAAAGAGACTATGTTTTCAGGTAGCTCATTTTCCTTGCACACAGAAAAGTAGTATGTATGTAACAACACTTGTTTCCTGCAGGTCATTTAGCTTTCAGTGCCCACACAGTTCCCTTAGGCTCCCTCTTGGTATGAGAATACTTGAAAAACACAACCACAAAATTCTTCATGCCACGAACCCTTTCAGCAGCATGCAATACGTCTCCCCTTGTGCACAATCTGTTATCTATAGAAAGATAGAGGTAACATTTACCTGTAAAACACAACCAGTTTGTTCATAAGAGACCAAAGTATACAAGCTCTGTTAGATGTTTTAGGGCTCAGAAGTAGATTTACTCTGAGTTAGTTTTAAATGGCAGCAAGATTTCCAAATTTCATTTACATTAAGTGTATCTAATGCAGTATCAAAAGGATTTGTAGTATGGCTACACACACATAAATAAATATTTATTACTGTTTTAAACAACCTTAAAACTATTTGAGTGCTCAAAAAAAGATGTTAGTATAAACTAATATGTTCCCCACAGTCTCCAAAGGCTAGCATTTATTGGGTTTTCAAAGTGGTTTTCTAGAAGCCGTCTAAAGAAAGTGTTTTGTTGTTGTTGTTATTCTTGTTGTTTCAAATTTATTGACAAAATTTTTCAGTTGACACCTGTTTTCCCAAAGAATGCATTAAAAGGCGGTTTTGAATTGTCACAGGCACTTATAAAATAATATATATCACAGAATCACAGAATTGTAGGAGTTGGAAGGGACCTCGAAAGATCATTGGGTCCAACCCCCCTGCCAAAGCAGGTTCCTTAGAGCAGGCTGCCTAGGTAGGCGTTCAGATGGGTCTTATATATTTCCAGAGAAGGAGACTCCACAACCTCCCTGGGCAGCCTGTTCAGTGCTCCGTCACCCTCACTGTGAAGAAGTTCTTTTCAATGTTGGTGTGGAACTTCCTGTGCTCTATCTTGTGGACATTGCCCCTTGTCCTGTCCCCACAAACCACTGAGAAGAGGTTGGCTCAGGTATTTATACACATTGATGAGATCCCCTCTCAGTCTTCTTTTCTCCAGGCTGAACAGACCCAGGTCTCTCAGCCTTTCCTTATAAGGAAGATGCTCCAGGCCCCATATCATCTTTGTGGCCCTCCGCTGGACTCTTTCCAGGAGATCCCTGTCTTTTTTGTACCGGGGAGCCCAAAACTGGACACAGTACTCCAGGTGAGGCCTGACCAGGGCAGAGTAGAGGGGGAGGATCACCTCCCTTGACCTGCTGGTCATGCTTCTTTTAATGCATGCTAGGATCCCATTAGCCCCCTTGGACACCAGGGCACAGTGCTGGCTCATGGTCAACCTGTCATCCACCAGGACCCCCAGGTCCTTCTCCTCAGAGCTCTTCTCCAGCAGATCGTCCCTCAGCCTGTACTGATACTTTGTGCTGTTCCTTCCCAGGTGTAGGACTCTATGCTTGCTCATGTTAAACCTCATTTGGTTTCTTCCTACCCATCTCTCTAGCCTGTCCAGGTCTCGCTGAATGGCAGCACAGCCTTCTGGAGTGTCAGCCGCCCATCCCAGCTTTGTGTTGTCAGCGTACGTGCTGAGGGCAGACACTATTCATTCATCAAGGTCGTTGATGAAGATGTTGAACAAGACCGGACCCAGCACTGACCCCTGGGGAACACCGCTAGTCACAGGCCTCCAGCAAGACTCTGCTCCGCCGATCACCACCCTCTGAGCTCAGCCAGTCAGCCAGTTCTCAACCCACGGTACTGTCCACTCCTCTATCCCACATTTTCTCTGCTTTGCTATCAGGATGTCATGGGAAACAGTATAGAAAGCCTTGCTAAAGTCAAGGTAGATGACGTCCACTGCTCTCCCCTCATCTACCCAGCTGGTGATGCCATCATAGAAAGCAACAAGGTTGGTCGAGCACGACTTCCCCTTGGTGAATTCATGCTGTCTACTCCTCATAACCTTCATCTCTTCCAATTGCTTGGAGATGGCATCCAGAACAAGCTGTTCCAACACCTTTCCAGGGAAAATACATATGGGAGTGTAAGTGGTAAAACTTACATATTTGTTCTAATCTGAAAAATATAGGATGGAAAAAAAAGCATATTCTTTTAGTGGAATTGCAGCTGAAATGGAAAATGTCAAAGTATCCCCACTTAAATGGACAGATACAATAATCAAGATATTAGAATAATCAGGAAACCTGCAGGAACATGAAATTACATCTAATAAATAGTGCAAACAGGATACCAATTAAATATAATGGCACGAGGAAGAAAGGTAAACTATGATGGAAAAAATCATTCAGGTCCATTAAGGTCTTCAGCCTCCAATAAGGGAAAAATTTTATAATTATGGAAGCTAAGGTTATTTTTTATTACTATTTTTGGTAATGTTTTGTATGGAATGTGCTACTTAGACATAATGTTTTGGTGTTAAATAATAATTAAAAAAAAAAAAAGTCTTCCTTCATTATTTTAGTATTCATTTAACTCAGAAGCTGGAGAAGCTGGAGAAGTAATTTGAAGTAACATCCACATTCTCTGCTTTTGAAATGTGCAGTCACATCTTCAGGAGTTTTGCAGCAGACTGTAATAAGAACAGACATTCCAACCTGAATGCCAGAGGGTAAAAATCACAAATTCTGCTGAGGAGTATGCAAAGTATTCCTCTCTCCCTCCCCCCTCCAAATCTTTCCCTGGACACTGAGCCACAGTTCTGTCAGTGACCACGATATAAAACAAAGATTCAGTTCTATCTAAGGAACTCAGTTCAGATTTTGTTTGTTGTTACTGCTGTTTAAAAGGTATCTTTGCACTCCTTTGTTTTAGGATTCATGTAGGAAAAAATAGTATATATATATATAAATAACAAATAAATAAATAAATGCACAAAAGAGAACCAGAATGGCACTTCAAGACATATAAATTAAGGGTTAAATGCTGCAAAATTTCATGTTTGTTAATTTTGATTTATGTTATATGTACTTCAAATTCTGATTACTTGAAAAATAAATTAAAATTCAAATGGATCTGTTGTTTTTCATTCTCAGACCTTGCACAACATTTTTGAGACTTAATGCATTTGAGCTTATGGATTTAGATCTACTAGGGCATGGCCCTCACATTCTGGATCAGATTTTTATTGTTGGGATGTTCTTTGACTCAGGGGAAGAGGAAATTTACCATACATCTCTGATTCAAAAATAAAAAAAAATAATTGTCTCTTCTCTATGTCCACATATACCATATACATATCTGTGTATATATATATATATGTATGTGCATCATATTTGCCCTTTTCTTTGTCAAAGGACACTGCTAGGATAATGGGATAATGGAGGAAATTGAGCTAAGCATTATTATTTTGTCTTTTTATTTTGTTATCAAGATTGTTGTCAGAGTTGAACTGGGAATATAAAACAATTATTTAGGGCAAAAAAATGTTCTAGGTAATAAATGTTTCTTAAAAAAAAAAAAAAAAGCGTTGTGTAACTTCAGAGAATAGTGGATTTTATACAAAAGTAGAACTGTCTGGAGTTTTTGACTGAATAAATATTTTATCAGAAAATTCAAATTATTTGAAAGAAAACTTTTCCAATAAAATTTAAGCAAGGGTTAAATTGATATTTGAAAGGTTCATAAGACTTGGAATTGCTTTTCTGGGTGACAAAAGAACCCCAGTGTAGCAAAGCAATAAGATCAGTAAATAATGAAGTAATATATGAAAAAAAAGAGTTCAGGTTCTTATTCTGTCTGCCTGATTGGAACTGTCCTGCACATTTTCCTTTGCAGTTCAGGAATTTTTTTTAGCAAAAAATAATAAATTAATAAACTAATAAATTAATAAATAAATAATGTACTGGCCATGCCAAATGTGTAGCTTGTTTTCACTATGACCCCCCAAGGTTTCCTTCTTCTACCGGAAAAAGCCACTCCAGCAAGCTCTATTGCAATCACTCAGTTCTCTGCTTGATTTTGAGTAAGGATATGTAACTAAATTTTCTGCCAGTTATTTTCCTTGTATGTAAGATATAATTCTTGTTTTTCAGCCATTGTTCCAGCTGTAAATCATTGGTATATGACTTAAATAGTTTTCTCTTTTGACTTCCTGAATTTTTGTAATCTGAGTTCCCTGAAACAGTTCTTGTTTCTTTAGCAGTCCACTTCACTGGGTCTTTCCCTTTCCCTTCTTTTCTGTGACATGACATTGATCAGCACATGTGGGAAACTTGGGGAAGTTACAATTACTCATTCTTGCCAGATGTCAGATGCTGGGTTTTGGGCTACAAAAAAAAAAAAAAAGTAGAATTAAAAAATAATAAAATAAAATAAAATAAATAAAATAAATAAAATAAAATAAATAAAATATTCTCTTGCATGAAGGTATATAATAACATTATTATGAAGTCTAAAATTATTTTGTAACTAACTGCATGTTTTTTTGATACTTAGGTTTTCCAATAGTTCTGTACCTGACAGCTGATATACAACTCTACCTTATGATCTTATTCTTTGAAATTGGGAAAGGACTGATCTTTTCCTGTAATGTTAAATTACGGGAATCATTCTAAAAATGACTGCTAAGTATTTTGACATCCATAATACAGACTTGCTGTTTTATTGGGAGCAGAAAACATAATTTTGTTAAATTTTGGGTTAAATTCAGTCATGACTAAAGAAACAAGCCGCATTTCTGGGCTGAAATAGTATGTAGATATTATAGCGCACCCAACCCAAACAAGCAGCATTTCAAAACACTAGATGGTCTCTTTCTTTACACACATTGTGTGTACATGTGTGTCCTTTCCCATCCACCCTCACACAGAATTTTTTTGAGTGGTCAAGATGAGGGATATGAATGTTTTAACTTGAACACACCATTTCATCCTTTAATTAGTGTCAGAAAATCTAACAGGGAAATTCACAAAGTGTGTGTATTAATTGTGAACAAATTCAAAAAAATCACTATTCTAGTATGTTTGTCCTCCTTCTTAGGCATAATGAAAGGATTATATACAACTGAAAGCAGAGTATTTTAATGTAAGAACAACTTGGCTTGAATAACTAGTAGAAATGGGTAAGTTTATCCTTCAAGTGATAGAGGAGACAACAAGGAGAGGTTCTATGCTGGATCTCATTCTCATCAACAAAGAGGAGCTGATGGGGAATGTGAAAATCAAGGGTAGCCTTGGCTGCAGTTACCATGAAATGGTGCAGTTTGGGATCCTTAGGGCAGCAAGGAGGAATCACAGAAAGCTCTCTATCCTAGACTTCAGGAGAGCAGACTTTTTCCTCTTCAGTGATCTGCTTGGTAGAATACCATGGGACGAAGCCACAGAGGGAAGAAGGATCCAAGAAATCTGGTTAATATTCATGGGTCACCTCCTTCAAACCCAGGAGTGAAGAGAAATTCAAGCAAAATGTCAGGATGCCTGCATAGATGAACAAGGAGCTCCTGAGCAAGCTTAAACAGAAAAAGAAGGCATATAGAGAATGTAAGGACAGGTAGCCTGGGAGGGATACAGAGACATTTTCCAAGCAGCCAGTGATCAGCTTAGGAAAGCCAAAGCCCATTTAGAATTAAGTTTGGCCAGAAACATCACAGGCAAAAAGAAAAGGATCTATAAGTATTTTGGCAATAAAAGAAAGACAAGGGAAACTGTGGGTCCTCTCTGGAAGGAAAGGGGAGACTTGGGCACCCAGGATATGGGGAAGGCTGAGGTACTTAATGATTACTTTGTCTCAGTCTTCCCAGAACACACATATAGCCACATGGCCCAGGCTCAAGAAGGCAAAGGTAAAGAGTGGGAGAATGAAGAACTGACCAATGTAGGAGAAGATCAAGTTCAAGACTGTCTAAGGAGACTGAAGGTACATAAGTCCATGGGACCTGATGAAATGCATCTACAGGTCCTGAGGAAACTGTTGGATGTAGTTGCTAAGCTACCTTCCCTCATATTTAAGAAGTCATGGCAGTACAGTGAAGTTCCCACTCATTGGAAGAAGGGAAGACCCCCATTTTTTAAAAGGCAAAGAAAGACCTGGGAAAATACAGGCCAATCAGTCTCACCTCTGTGCCTGACAGGATCATAGAATCATAGAATCGTAGAATATCCTGAGTTGAAATGGACCCATGAGTATCACTGAGTCCAGCTCATGGCACCACACAGGTCTACCCCAAAGTTCAGACCATATGACTAAGAGCACCGTTCAAAGTCATCTTAAACTCTGACAGACTAGGTGCTGTGACTACATCCCTGGGGAACTTGTTCCAGTGCGTGACAATCCTCTTGATGAAGAGCCTTTTCCTGATATCGAGCCTGAACCTTCTTTGTTGCAATTTCAAGCCATTCCCTCAGGTCCTATCACTGATCACTAAAGAGAATAGATCAGTGCCTGCCCCTCCGCTTCCCCTCATGAGGAAGCTGTAGACCACGATGAGGTCTCCCCTCGCTTTCTTGTACTCCAGGCTGAGCAAGCCAAGTGACTTCAGCTGCTCCTCATACATCTTCCCTTCTAGACCCTTTACCATCTTTGTTGCCCTCCTTTGGACACTCTCTAATAGTTTTATGTCCTTTTTATATTTTGGTGCCCAAAACTGTACACAGTACTCAAGGTGAGGCTGCACCAGTACAGAATAGAGTGGGATAATCACTTCCTGTGACTGGCCAGCAATGCTGTTCTTGATGAACCCCAGGATATGGTTGGCCCATTTGGCTTCTAGGACATGCTGCTGGCTCACATCCAGCTTGCTGTTGAGAGTCATCATGCGGCACTTGCAGGGCAAGCAGGCGATCAGGCCCAGTCAGCATGGGTTTATGGAAGGCAGATCCTGCTTGACGAACCTGATCTCTTTCTATGACAAAGAGACGCGCTGGGTGGATGAGGGAAAGGCTGTGGATGTGGTCTACCTTGACTTCAGCAAGGCATTTGACACCGTCTCCCACAGCATTCTCCTCAAGAAACTAGCTGCTCTTGGCTTGGACTGGCGCACGCTTCGTTGGGTTAGAAACTGGTTGGATAGCTGGGCCCAAAGAGTCGTGGTAAATGGAGCCAAGTCCAGTTGGAGGCCAGTCACTAGTGGCATCCCCCAAGGCTCGGTGCTGGGGCCGGTCCTCTTTAATATCTTCATCAGTGATCTGGACGAGGGCATTGAGTGCACCCTCAGTAAGTCTGCAGATGACACCAAGCTATGCGCATGTGTCGATCTGCTCGAGGGTAGGAAGGCTCTGCAGGAGGATCTGGATAGGCTGCACCGATCGGCTGAGGTCAACTGCATGAAGTTCAACAAGACCAAGTGCCGGGTCCTGCACCTGGGGTGCAATAACCCCAAGCAGAGCTACAGGCTGGGAGATGAGTGGTTGGAGAGCTGCCTGGCAGAGAAGGACCTAGGAGTGATGGTGGACAGTCAGCTGAATATGAGCCAGCAGTGTGCTCAGGTGGCCAAGAAGGCCAATGGCATCCTGGCTTGTATCAGAAACAGTGTGACCAGCAGGGCTAGGGAGGTGATTGTCCCCCTGTACTCGGCTCTGGTGAGGCTGCACCTCGAGTACTGTGTTCAGTTTTGGGCCCCTTGCTACAAGAAGGACATCGAGGTGCTTGAGCGGGTCCAGAGAAGGGCAACGAAGCTGGTGAGGGGCCTGGAGAACAAGTCCTACGAGGAGCGGCTGAAGGAGCTGGGCTTGTTCAGCCTGGAGAAAAGGAGGCACAGGGGCGACCTTATTGCTCTCTACAGGTACCTTAAAGGAGGCTGTAGCGAGGTGGGGGATGGCCTGTTCTCCCACGTGCCTGGTGACAGGATGAGGGGGAATGGGCTTAAGTTGCACCAGGGGAGTTTTAGGTTAGATGTTAGGAAGAGCTTCTTTACTGAAAGGGTTGTTAGGCACTGGAACAGGCTGCCCAGGGAAGTGGTGGAGTCACCATCCCTGGAAGTCTTTAAAAGACGTTTAGATGTAGAGCTTAGGGATATGGTTTAGTGGGGACTGTTAGCGTTAGGTCAGAGGTTGGACTCAATGATCTTGAGGTTTCTTCCAACCTAGAAATTCTGTGATTCTGTGATTCTGTGATTCTGTAAACTAAAAGAGGGTAGGTTTAGTTTAGATATAAGGAAGAAATTCTTTACTATGAGGGTGGTAAGGAAATGGAACAGGTTGTCTAGCAAAGCTGTGGATGTCCCATCCCTGGAAGTGTTTAAAACCAAGTTGGATGGGGCTTTGAAGCAACCTGGTGTAGTGTGAGGTGTCCCAGCCCATGTCAGGGGGGTTGAAATTAGATAATCTTTAAGGCCCTTCCAACCCAAACCATTCTATGACTCTATGATTCTATGATAAACAAAGTTTTGCTATTCAAAAAACTTTTTACCTCCTGGACTATTAAGGTGACCAAAATGAAACTTTGCTTTAATGTTTTATATATTACATTAAAATTTGATCTGTGAATTCACACCTGACTAGTGATGGACACAAAGACATTTTCATTTAAGCATGGCCATTTTCTTAGTCATTTACTTCTTGCTCAACAGGCTGTTCATGGGTGAAGCTCACTGGTCATCTCTACACTTCATGGAAAATGAAGATGCAGCTGGCAGTCCTTTCAAGGGAGAAGGGCAGACTTGGCACCATTGCTTTGTTCATCCTCCAGTTAACTTCTACCTGTAATCCTATTTCATGATTACCAATGAAACATATTTCCAAACCAACAGAGTTACAGAAAGTAAATTTTGTGCAGACTTTGATGTTGAAAAAGGTAGTTAAGAGCTTTCATAAAACATAAATCAAGGGGAAAAAATGGGATATTTACAAAGCTAGATCTTGAAATGTAAGAGTTTGGAAACTGAACTAACTACCACTTCTGCTTATTTCATCGTATTTCAGCTTATTTTGTGTTGCAAATACAAAAGTAAAACATAATGGTAAAGTGTCAGTGGCATAATGACTTTTTGGACAAAAAACATCAAATATTTGCAACAACATAGAAAGTTGGATTTGTCTGAGTAAATAGATTATGCAGAATTTGTGCAGTATGACTGAGAATAACTGGATTGTTTGGGTTACTTAATATCTTGTATGATAATGAACTAGTGTTTACAGAATGGCTAATAACTTGAAAGAAAGTAATGGAACAAGATGACAGAATGCTAACACTTCTCCCATACTGTGAAGTGGCTGGAATTATTGCTTGGTTCCTCTCATATTATAGCCAGAAACAATTTTAATTTCTGAAATAACATTCTTACTATCCTCCTACACCTGCTTTCTGAAAGAACACCAGCTGAACTGAGAGAACTGATCTGCTTGCTGGTATTCAGAAATAAAAGGTACCATTTAATCAAAGGTGGTGGTCTTTATAATAACAGGGAACATTTAAAAAATGACTTTTTCAGAAATATTACAGAAAACCAACCCCCTTTGGGTGTGTGTGAGTGTGTTATGATCCTGTTATAATAATATGACTGTTGCCTCACTGGAGGTCAGAAGTGACTACAGCTGTATCAGTCTATATTTATGACTTTTTACAGAGTGCTTCTTCCAGTATTTCAGTAAGAGAGAAACTCTTTCCCTTTGTAGGCTAACATCATCTTGTTTCAGTACATTTCCTTTTTACCTTAACTTTAAGCCACTAACACAGTAGGTGGCTGAGCCAACTGAAACAGAGCTGTGTGTGTTCTCTCATGAACTTAGGTGGACATTTAACATTGTCCTCAGATCTTACAGTTCCACTGTGAGACTCATTTTTTTCCCTTGGTTATCCTATGTAAAAAAATAATTAACCAAACCAACCAACCAAACAAAAACAAAACAAAATAAAACAAAAACAAACAAACAACCAAACAACAACAACAAAAACAGCCAACTAATTCTGTTCTATTTAACTTTCTCAATAGCTGTAATGAACAAGTACCATCATTTTCTTATTGGCTATGGCTGTTTACATCTTTGTGTTATGTAGTTCTTGTAAGTCCATACTTAAGGAACTTTCTCTCAGGTATTATGACTAAGAAATTTTGAAAACAAGCTTAAATTAAATATATATATATTATTATTTATGTATTAAAAAAAAAAAGTTACAACATAGAGCAGATAAAATGGATGAAAGATTTCATAAATCAGTGGTAATGAGGATATTTTCCACAGCATGTTATTAGATGTTAGATATTTATTTTCATCTTGATCATCCCAATAATGAATAAGGCTTTCTAGAAACCTAAACAGATTTGCATTCAAACACCTAACACTTCATGTAACAATATTCTGTATGGTGATTATGATATGTGTCCCCATGGGAATAAAGTAGAACAATTTACATATTTAAGGACAAGCATATAGCAAGAAATGCAGTCAATAAAATTATTTAGGGACGCAAAAATTTCTACCTTTCTATGTCCTCATTCAAAGAACCCTTGAAATGACATAAAGAACCTCCCCCCCTCCAAAACAAAAAACAAACAAACAACAACAACAACAACAACAAAAAACAACAAAAAACAAACAAAAAAAAACAACAACTGGATATTTACTGTCCTACATCTTGACTTTGGAATTTGGATTTTATTTTTTTCCCCTCAGCTGCACTTACCTAGGTGAAAACAGCATCATTATTTATATTTATATTTATATTTATATTTATATTTATATTTATATTTATATTTATATTTATATTTATATTTATATTTATATTTATATTTATATTTATGGCCCTATTTGTCTCCCAGTCTGGCTTATCTTAAAATAATAATAGATGTAAATAAATAAGTAGAGAAATCTACATCTCAAGATATAGCATATTATTTGGCTTGGAGCGTATGCTTTAGAAATCCCAGAAGGAGAAAGCACAACTATTGCAAAGCAGGGAAAGCAAGGAATGCTTCTCTCTTGAGCTTCTCTCTTGAACACCTATTTTGGTCATTCTTCTTTCTCTTGACCTAGATGTGACTAATGATTTTATAAGCTATCATTAGGCCTAACCTGTAATAAGACCTTACTAAATAAAAGCTTTAGTGAGTTACATACTATGTCTCATCTATAAAATGTGTATAAAAAAGCACATTTATTTTACCTACATTATATACATACTAAAGACTTACTATCAACAGACGGAAGTTAAATTGCAGCTGAAAGCTGCTGCTTTTTTTTTTTTTTTTTTTTTTTCTGGAAGGATTGTACTTTCCCTTTTACTATGTACTGGAGAGCTATATACAGAAGAAAGACTCTGGCTTCTGCTTTCAGCTACTTGTCCTCAGCAGTCCAAACTCAGAACACTGAGCTATTCAGCTGTTGCTGCAATATGCCCAGAAAAGATGCAAAATGTGAGACTTTTCCAATATCCTCATACATTCAGAACACCATCCTGGCTTGAACTTTAATAGCTACAGTCTGTGTCTGTATTTTAACTCAGGCCTCCTACAGATTTTTTAAATTTATCTGAAAAAAAAAAAATATATATCTTACTAACATAGTTAAGTAATACAGATTAGTTTTGTTTATTTGTTTTCAAATGTTTTTAGTTAGTTAGTTCTGTTTGTTTGTTCATTTTAAAGGCTCAGCAATACAGTGGTACACAATTTTTTTGTCCAAGGTGATGTCCTGGACATGAGAAAGCCAAATGCCTCACCGGCACAAAACAAAACTACTTTATTCACTGCAATCTGGGAAAGAGGAAAGGTCTAATTCCTACTTTAATTAACTATTAAATGAAATTCAGAATTCTGGATAAAAAAAAAATCACAATACAATGACAGCTGGTGGACTTCTGCTAGGGTGTATCTATTATCATTTTTTCTCCATAATACTTTGCCATTTTTTCTCCATAATACTTTGCTTTTTTCAATAATAGTTAAAATAAAATATAGTAGAAAAAGGAATCACCAGCTGTTCATATCACAGCATAAATACAAGTGAAATAGATGAAATAGATGATGAAAAGTTTAAATGAATCTGAGTTGGTAGTGGAGAAATGACAGGGGAAGCTCCAAATTTGTCATGTTTCTCCACCTCTTCAATGGGACAATTTGAAATCATGTGTTTCTATGGCACCTTGGACTTCCCTAGCCCTTTTATCAATTTGCAAGAAAATTACAGCTTTGACCAAATTTTGGCTATGGATAAGGAAAAGGGAGATGAAGAGAGAAAGAGAGACTTAGAGAGGGAGATTGAAACAGAGAGATGAAGAGGGGAAGGAAGACAGAGGCACAAGGAAATATGGAGAGAGAGGTGAAGGAGGTAGAGAGAGAGACAGAGATGGATAGAGAGAAGTTTGCCATGGGAACACAGATCTAAAGAATTAAAGTGCTTTGTCCTTTAAGAGCATGGTATTCCAGTTGGAGAACCAAGGACCAAGTTTATTATTTGATGGCTGACTGACTGAAGTAAGCCAGCAAATCCAAAACTTAAAGAAAAAAGTCATTTAGTTAAATGTACACTTTCGTATGAACTTAAGATAATATATACATATCTTAAGATAAGATATACATAGGAGATTTTAAAACAAGACAAGGTCATACAGGCTTGTAAGAAAAGTGCTTATAAGGAAATGTGTATAATGTAAAATCATAAAATACAATAAAAGGTTCTTGAAAAGTCTAGTGAATCATTGGTATAATGTGATGGCTATTTTTAAATGCAAAGAAACGAAGGCCAGAGTGATCTCTCATATGACAGGGCCATTTGTAAATATGATTAACTAACTCACTTGTGGTTTTTTTTTCTCTCATAATTTCTGTGCTAGCCTGTCTTAATTGATATTCTATGAAACTAATGGAACATTACTTTGCATGGTCAGTACTAGTGGATCCATCCAATATATTTGACACCACTTACGTTGTGAAAGTGAATTGAAATCCACAGGAATACAGAATAATATTGCATATGTTTTTGGTTGGTTGGTTTTGTTTTGTTCTCTGAGTAGGTTTTTAATAGTGTGACATATATACACATAAGCAAAAGAAAGGTTTAGCGAGTCAAGTCATGTAACTGAATTGATTAGTTTCTTCATGTTTCAAAATGACTAATGACTTCATGATTAGAAGTTTCTACTAATGCATGACATGGAAGTCTAATGTTAGAAAAGTAACAATGATTTCAGGAGCAAAGTTCTCCACATTAGTTTTGCAGTAGTCAAACTTTTTAGCATCTTATCGGTTCGAAACATTAAAATATATATATATTGAATGGATAAGCCAAAGAAACAGACAGATTTTTGCCATCGTGAACTATTTTAATAAGAACTTTTGTTGAAACCACAGTGAACAGTATTAGAAGGTTCTTGCATAAATAGTCTTAATTTCAATTTGAGTTATCCTAACCATATCTTTCTCCCCTGTTCTAGGTATCTAGCACGTAATAACATAAAATGTAGTGTTGCTGCCTGAATGAGAGTTTTTCTCCTAACTGTTTAGGTCTGGAACAATATTTCATGCATAGAGCTAGTCAGCTAGCTCACACTTGGTTGTCTATGTTCTAGATACCTGGTTCATCTCATTTAATTCTAAACTTCTAAAACATAGACATTTAAGACAAAGATCACCACTCTACAATTTTTATTTTTAGAGATAATGAAAAAAAAAAAAAAAAGAAAGAAAAAACACAGAGTAAATATTTTCTGATCCCAAGACAGATATTGAAGATAGACCAAACTGAACAGCCTCTAGCAGCTTGCACTGTAGACAGCTTTTTTTTTTTTTTTTTCTATTCTGAACATGAACTTGTTTCCTTTCTAATAAGACGTGATAAAACTATTCCTATACAGTCCAGAAAAACACTTCTAAAAACAAAACAAAACAATACAAACAAATAAAAACACACAACCTGCTGACCTACTGAAACCAATTTGTTCTTATGTTCCAGCCTAAATGTGTGTTTCAATGGATATGATTTAGGAAATCAACCTTTGGCTTTAAACCGTCAGGAATTGATTTAGAGCTTGATGTTTGCAATTCTAATTGCAAACATCTAATTGATCATCTAACATAACTGATCATCTAACATATAGTTGAACATCTAACATTTAATTGATCTTTGAAATAATATATATTTTTTTGTAGTTAAATTCTTTTTTTTTCCTCCTTGTTTTTACCTTAAGCTGGTAGAAACATCACAGAACAATAACCTCATATCATTTTAGTATCCCAGAAAATATGCTCTTCCCTCTTGCTGCTGACGAAATTGTCTCTATATTGGAGTGTGTTTCCTTCATTGCAATTGAACTGCATCACCTCTTGCCTCTTATACTTTAGCATAGGAATGTCTGAGGAATATGAGTTAATTTTACTGCTTAATCTACAAAGTTTGTGTTATTAGTTATCAGTTAGTACTGAGACTACAATATAATTGTTGAAGTGTTATTTAGGTTCCATATACAGAATGGGTAGAGCTTGATCCTTTATAACTCTGACAGAGTTATGTCTTTTGACAGAGTTTTGTCTTTTAGATTTATTTATTTTTTAAAAAGGTTCATTATAATTTCCAGGATTTATTAAGATAGAGAAATGAACACAGGAAGAAAGTAGTTATTGGCTCTATAATAGCAAGTGTTAAGGAACCTATGAGGTGTTACATAGGATTACAGCCAAAGTTTATCTGCTTCAATATATATATATTTTTTTCCTGGCACTGGCCTGTTCTCATTGGTTCAAAAGAAGGTAAAAATTCCCCTGCAGTACTGAAACTAACAGTCTGCATCCTTAGGGCTCATACTCTATCCACATTACATATGCTGTAAAAGAAAAAATGATCATAATAAATTTTAATAACAATCACGACTTTATGACAATAACTAATTGTATGGGAAACCTCACCTCTGCATCTGTTTTGGTTCAGGTATCTTTCAGCTTCCCTGCTTTCTAAAAAGGGGAGTAAGACTTACCTTTTGGACAATATTGTTATGACTTTTCCTGTTTTGGACAAATCAACTTTAAAGGTCACTCAGATGTCAACGTAGCTTTTTGTTGTGCCTTTAACTAATATAATTCCAATAAATCATTTATTTATGTATTTATTCATTTATTTTTAACCAGAAGAAGGTACGTTTTGTCACAGAGTCTATAATTCTGGAATCAAAACTGGGAAATTTGTTTTTGTGGGCTGATTTTCAAGAAATGACAACATCACTTTCTAGGAAGAAATATAAAGAAAGAAGGAAGAAAGGAAGAAATATTCCCCTGTACTCGGCTCTGGTGAGGCCGCACCTCGAGTACTGTGTTCAGTTTTGGGCCCCTCGCTACAAGAAAGACATCGAGGTGCTTGAGCGGGTCCAAAGAAGGGCAACGAAGCTGGTGAGGGGCCTGGAGAGCAAGTCCTACGAGGAGCGGCTGAAGGAGCTGGGCTTGTTCAGCCTAGAGAAGAGGAGGCTCAGGGGTGACCTTATTGCTCTGTATAAGTACATTAAAGGAGGCTGTAGCGAGGTGGGGGATGGCCTGTTCTCCCATGTGCCTGGTGACAGGACGAGGGGGAATGGGCTAAAGTTACGCCAGGGGTGTTTTAGGTTAGATGTTAGGAAGAGCTTCTTTACCAAAAGGGTTGTTAGGCACTGGAACGGGCTGCCCAGGGAGGTGGTGGAGTCACCATCCCTGGAAGTCTTCAAAAGACGTTTAGATGTAGAACTTTGGGATATGGTTTAGTGGGTACTGTTAGTGTTAGGTTAGAGGTTGGACTCGATGATCTTGAGGTCTCTTCCAACCTAGAGATTCTGTGATAAAGTGAATGATTATTTCTCTTACTTTAGAGCTCAACATTTGCATTGACTATCAGTCTTTTTCCAGTCTCTACAGAGAAGCAAGCAACAGCTCCAAAACATCACTTGCTAACACAGTCTGTAAGGGGAAAAAAATGTCAGTTCCTCACCTAGAAGCTAAACTTCTCATATACCCTCATTACTTAAGACTCTGCTACAAAGGACACCATTTCTTTGACAATGTTATGTACCTTGGTATCTCCATCTTGAGTTCATTCTGTAAAGCATTCAGTGTAGTTTTTAAACATGTTTCTGCTCTTAGGGAAATATTTATTAATTCCTTAGTGAATGTAACTTTGTATTAGCGAAGGTAATTCATTCATTTAATAGCTTTCATACAGTGGTAGATAATCTATATTGTGGTTATCTGCCATTGATACTGGGGAAAAACAACAACCAAGTGGTTTCTCATTTTTCAAGTATCAAATTATAGCCTTCACAATGAAATCTGTATTACTCTGAGATAAGTTCTTGTATTTTTATTCATTAATAGCTTAGTTAGCTAATTTAGAAACCACTAAAACATTGAAGTATGATTACCATTGCCATCAGTGAGGAACTCAACTCTTGTGTTTAGCATAATAACACCGATGAGGGCCCTTTGCCAACTTCTGGCAGAGCTATTGAAAGATCAGAAAGACTACATTAATGTATTTGTTTATCCACTCAGCAGAAGATGGACTTGAAAGTTTTTTTAAAAAAAAAAGTTTCTTTAAAAAAAAAGGCATTATCATAGCTGTTGTGGAAGTGCACTTATTATTATTATTATTATTATTATTTTCCAAATTGCAACTGTTCCTCTCTATTTGCAATGGAGTTAATTTTGCCTTTATTATGACCATGGGTGCATAGCAGTTTCAAAATACTGGGAAAGGGCAATGAGCCAAAATCATTATCTTCACTTGAAGTGTTTAATACCAAATGTAAATATTGGAGGGGCTTGAGTGCCCAAGCTGTCCCTCAAGGCTTTTTGCATCTGATTATTAATGTCCCTGCTGCACTGTCAGCTAGTCCCAATCATGACTTCAGTCCAGTGTTGTCAAGGAAATAAAAACCTAGTTTTTCCATTACTTATCAGTATGGAGAGAGTACTTAAAGAACACATGGGTTGATTTCCTTTCATACATTCCTATATAATTAAAATTTCCAATAAGCAATTAGCAAAATTAGAACTAGAAAAAAAAAAAAAAAAACAAAAAAAAACAGAAAGGAGTAATAGAAAGAGAAAGGAGAAGGAGAAGGAGAAGGAGAAGGAGAAAGAAGGAGAAAGAAGGAGAAAGAAGGAGAAAGAAGGAGAAAGTAGGAGAAAAAGAGTGAAAGAGAAAGAAAGAGGAAGAGGAAGAGGAAGAGGAAGAGAAAGAGGAAGAGGAAGAGGAAGAGGAAGAGGAAGAGGAAGAGGAAGAGGAAGAGAAAGAGAAAGAGAAAGAGAAAGAGAAAGAGAAAGAGAAAGAGAAAGAGAAAGAGAAAGAGAAAGAGAAAGAGAAAGAGAAAGAGAAAGAGAAAGAGAAAGAGAAAGAGAAAGAGAAAGAGAAAGAGAAAGAGAAAGAAATCAGGCTAATTTAGGTGTTAATTCTTCCTGTGTATTCCATGCAGCACCAAAACATGTAATGCCCACTGGGATACAGTTCAAAATAAAGAGAAATTAAGCTGATAACTCCCTTCCACATACACTTCCAGTGGTCAAAGTTTTTAATCTCTGGACTGGTAGAACTGACAAAGATAATGCCTTTTTTCACTTCCTCATGAAACAGTATTGCCAGAGGAAGACAGAATTTATTGCAACAGTCCGTTGCCAGGAGTACATTAAGCATAGAGAGGAATAAAGGTCATAGGAGAATGTTCTACTTTCACATAGAAATGGGTAATGCAATTTTTTTTTTCTTTTCCAAATATTCTCTTTTAAGTATTGCTGTTTTGTTTTGTTTTGTTTTGTTTTGTTTTGTTCTGTTTTATTCTGTTTTGTTTTGTTCTGTTTTGTTTTGCTTGTTGTTGGTGTTGTTGGTATTTTTGTTGTTGTTGTTGTTTGACTGATTGTTTCCAGATGAAATTCTTGGTAGTCATTATTTGTTTTTGCTTTTCTGAAGAGTGAAATGTGTTTCTCAAATTATTTCCAGAAGTACATGAAGTTGATAATAAACTTTAAAAAGAGAGTTGTTCTTCAATTTATAAAAGCCTAACATATGTGCTACTCTCAGCTCAGAATCTTGTAGAAATTTTGAAGTATATATTTCTCAAGGTGGTGCAAACATTTGTAATTGAGCTTTTGATCTCCAGAGACTGGAGACTTATGACTTTTAGAGCTGATGTAAAAAGGTAAAAACATGCCAGAGTAGTATAGCCCATTAATTAACTTCACACTGGATAGTGTGTATCAGAATTCAGCTTCTTATCAATATATCTAATCAAAGCTCATATTTCACCTGAAGCTGGATGACTTTTGTATCAATATTTTCTTTAATCATTTTTTATTTAAATACGTATTGGAGTAAATTTTGATGTTTTTCATTTCCCAGTTTAGTTAATACATATTTAAATGAAATGTGTTGTATCTTCTCAAACCAGGAACCCCATCTTGAGTGTCTTTAAGTTTTATATCTGCATCAGAACTAATCACATCAAGGTCAAAGTAGGTGCCATGGTGCTGTTTTCTGACAGATCTAGCAGATATGGCATGTGAACTTCTTGTGCTGTTCTGAACACCAACTAGAGAACAGTTAGCATCTATAGCAACCTATGGCATGTAAATGGGATTAAACAGATATGCACATGTGCTGTTGATTAAATTAGTCAATGGAGTGAATTTACAGAGGACAATTCATATGACTGTATGACCTCAAGACATGTCAGATGAACTGCCTTTTTAATTTATCTATTTCTCTTCACTGAGTAGACAAGACGACTGAGATATAGGACTCAACTTAGATCAACTTTCAGACATTTATGGTGAGCAGATGAGCTTGACAGTCAATATTACCTTTTATTTATTACCTAATATTACATCTTGAAATACATAAACACATTTTTAGTTTCTTCTTCTTCTTCTTCTTCTTTTTTCTTTTCATTTTTTCCCTAATATTCTAGGGAAATATATATATATATATATATATATATATATATAAATATATATATATATTTATAAATAAATAATATATAATATTTATATTATATAAATATTTATATAATATAAATATTATATACATAAATATATAAATAAATAAATAAATAAATAACTCCTAAACCAGTTAAAGAATAGAAACAACATGAAAATAATGAGACCAAGAACAACGGTTCAGTATTATCAAGTCTTTTAGTCAAGTCATCATGCTAAACCAAAAGAAAAATAATTATTTATGGGAATAATTAAAAGCAATAAATGCCAATAAATCCTAAATTATTTTTGCAAACAGTTCAGAAATAAGGAAAACAATGACAACAAAGTTTGTTAACTAAAAATTTCAGTGCCTCTTATCTGTATCTTGTACATCTACTGTGAATAACGTCAGTATTTTGGACTGCATTTATCCAAATGTATCATCAAAAGCTGAAACAATAAAACTTAACATTTGTTTATTTACTCATTTGTTTGTTTATTTCCTTATTTCTCTGAGGCATTTAACCATACAGTGTTAAATTCACCACTGTGGTATGCAAGTGCAGTTGTACTCCCATTACTGGAATTCTGCTTGCTTAGCCCTATAATTATTTTGTTCCACTAGATAAACAATCTGATTTACAGCACTTTCAGGCAAATATTGTTCTTCCCATATTGCTCTGGAGGAAATGTTATAAGGATTAAGGGTCCCATCCCATACCACTCTGGTATCTGGTTTCAAAGCTTACCTTAAACCACTCATTCTTTGCTCACAGGCCTGAACTCAAATCACACCTCTGTCTAAAGGAAAAGGTTCTGTGTTGCCTTGTAAGCTTCTCTTTTTGTGACATTTTAGGACTTCTGGCAGGAAGTTTTCAGGTTGTACTTGACATTTTGATAAGTAGCATCACATGAATGATCTTAACTTTGGCTAACTCAAACTATACTACTATTCCTTTCCTTTAAAATGCTCTGGAAGAGAGAAAACACTCCTAATATATTTTTTTAGTCATTTTCATACTGGGTGTTGTAACACACAAATCACTTGCATTTGCAGTAATTAAAATTACTGAAGTACCATCATGATTTTTTTTTCTATATTTAAACTTATTATGTATTTACAGTCCTAGATTTTGCTTTAGAACCTCAAATGGAGACAGAGGGGACAGATACATAACATAATACAAATTAACCATCTTCTCACTATTTTTAAAATCAGAATGAAATTGATTTATTTTGTTGACTCACTGTGGTTTACTAACAATTGAATATGTTTTGACTGCAAAACCTGAAAGAGATCAGCATATAGAGTAGAAAAATTTATGTTTAGAAATAATTTTAAGACCCTTCTTTATAAAGATTTTTTCCCAACTATAATAAAAATTGTTAGTATTTATTTAACATTTATTATCATGTCTTTATCATCTTTTTGTGTCCCATATAATAAACTTCACCACTGAAAATCAGGTAAGTAATTAAAAGTGTCCTTTTTTCCAGAAAGTATAATGGAAGGCAACTGGGTATTATAGTGATTTTCAACAGCATAAAACCCTTAAGAGAGCTTTAGTAGGCTGCAGGGAAGAAAGGAACTGAATCAATGCTGTGCTGTTGTTTTACTAGTTTTTATAGTACTGCAAAGAGTATACCTCGGGAGACCATGTGTACTGTGATGTACGGAAAGGAAGTGGCTGAATTTGGAAGGAAAATAACTGGAATGATGGTGTTAACCTCATAAATTTTAAAATAAGGGGACCTATGGCTTTGACCTTTAATTACAAGAAAGCAAAGAGAATCTACACACCTTTAATTATCAAAATACCTGGGAAGTAACTGATTTTTTTTCCTACTGGAAACAAAGTTGAACAGTACTCATCAAAAATTTCAGTCTATTTCTCAGATATAAACATATAAGTTCAAATTGTAGTTGAAATGCACAGGCTGTACTTGGCTTAGGGTAGATTGGAATAAATAGGCAAGAATGGAAAGAATAAACTTCGTTAGGAAAATATGTCCTTTATTAATAAAGATAAGCACTGTATGGATAAGACCAAAGAAATATATGTGCAACTTTCTGGAAATTAAGTGTAAGTGAAGCAAGGAGGGTGTGAAAGTTACTGTGACCATCCAAGTGGCTCAGTATTAATGTATAACTTGTGAGTGCAATTGAGCATATGAATATGCTGAACCTTCTATCATTAGATCAAAGATGAGCTTCCTTATTCAGTCAATCACACTACTTCTGTATTATGTGTCTATGATAAAAGGTTTAGTAGTATCAGGAAAAATCCTTCATTGTATCAGTAGTATCAGTAAATAAAGTTTCCACTGTGACCAGCATGGGTGTGGGGGGAGGACATTAAAAAAAAAAAAAAAAAAAAAAAAAAGGAAAAATATCCCTTACCTTGTGCACAATTAATTGTTTAGTATATGCTAGTCATGGAACTCTTCACTTTCTCATAGATGAACCTGGATTTTTTCCCAGAATGATGTCTCTCAAAGATGTAACTTTGTCTGACAATGCTGAACTTCAAAGAAACAGTGGGATACAGCTTCCCTGTGTAAAACACATTTGGGAGCCTCCATCCTCCTGAGATATTTTTGATTTTCTCTTGCTCTACAGTTCTGAGGAAGAAAAAAGAAGAAAAAAAAAAGTCTAATGTTCTAGAGTTTTATGACTGCAATAGATAATGGTTCGTCTTTGTGTCTGTCCAAGTGTATAATTCTGCTGTTTTTCTAGCAATGGTCCAGTTTGATAATTTTTTCCATCCGTGCATGATAAATATATTTCCATCAAAGAATGGAAAAAAGAGTCAGATAAAGGCAAAATTAATAATTTCAGGGTTTCCTTACATTTTACACCCTCACTGACATCTTTTACCCTTGTTATTTAAAACATACGTATCTAGATTAATATTTTTAAAAAGTAAATGTAATGGTTTTCCTCCTTCATATTAAAGAATAAATAACAGTGCTGTAAGCCTTATCTCCTTCCTGAGTACACTTTTTTTTTTTTTTAATTTTATATTTTCATTATTTTAATATCATGAAGAAATGAAAATGTGAAAAGTACTTGAAATTCCCTCTGAGGACATTACTTTTTGGTCAGTTTAATACTAGAGGAGAATGATGGATTTTGCAGTAAATGAAAAGTCTAAATAGCTAAACATTTTATTTCTTGAATTCCATGCTATTTGAGGTCTTTATTATATATATATATATATTATTTCTTTCCATGAAGAAACTTCCTTCATTTTTTCCTAAGAGCCTTCCTACTGTGAAAGGAAATATGGCATTTTACTCCTCTCTCATTTTATTCCAGAGATTTAAATTTGTTGGTTCCTACGTTAGTTACGGATTTCATTCAGGCATCTAAGTTCCTAATGCAGTCTAATTAGGAGTGCTCATGTAGCCTGGAGAGCTATTCAGTACTCCCTGAAATAATACACATGTTTTGTGAGAGTAAAAACTTTCTAGAATAGATTGATTTTATCAGGCTCTGTTGAGTCACTTATATGTCAGTACCACATCTATCTAGTAAGTCTGTACTATCTGGAGCCAAATCATGTCATTGCAGTAATTTCTTTGATCAATAAAGGTTGTACAAAGCTGAATAATAATTTCCACCGAAACACTGCCCCCAGATATTTTTAAAGATAAGGTTCAGAACTTGGAAACAAAACAAACAAGAACAAAACAGGAATAGTACAGCTCTCAGTGATGGTGTGATTTTGTCACAAGCACTGAGCCCCTGTAAGCCTTCTTCTGAATAGTCTTATTAGATAAGTCCAAAGTAAGTATGCTAAACATGAAGAAATATCAGGGACTTAGAGTCCTCTGTTTTTTTTTTTTTTGTTTTGTTTTGTTTTGTTTTGTTTTGTTTTGTTTTTTAAAGTATTCCAGTCCTCATGCTGTTTCTTATACCACAGTCCAAAAATCAGCAGTATGCTTCTCCCATGTTCTTTAAATAATTGAAATTTGATTATTCCAATCAAAATGAAGATTTTTACAAGTCTAATCACTAGAACTGGTTTCTCTAGTCCAATGTAGACACGGAAGCAGAAGGGGCAAGGGGAAGGGCAAGGGGAAGGGCAGGGCAGGGCAGGGCAGGGCAGGGCAGGGCAGGGCAGGGCAGGGCAGGGCAGGGAAGGGAAGGGAAGGGAAGGGAAGGGAAGGGAAGGGAAGGGAAGGGAAGGGAAGGGAAGGGAAGGGAAGGGAAGGGAAGGGAAGGGAAGGGAAGGGAAGGGAAGGGAAGGGAAGGGAAGGGAAGGGAAGGGAAGGGAAGGGAAGGGAAGAGAAGGGAAGGGAAGGGAAGGGAAGGGAAGATTCCTCCTATTAATTGAATGGACTGAAATCAGCGAAATCATTTTGTAATCAATGAAAAGTTACCAGATGACCAAGCAGACTTGGAAAAATAATGAAACAAACCTTAAATTAGGTGTTCATAATTTATACTTTTGCATTTTTTTTGTATATAAGATAATTCTTCAAAAATACCTTGCAATGCTGAAAAGTGTTGTGGAGAAATAAACCAAAGCTAACAGTAAAACCATATTTTACAGTATACTATTTATTTACATATTTAAATATATAATAATAATAACTGATATTAAATAAAAATTAATATCACAAATATCGATTGGCAATAACAACAGTAAAATAACATTTTAACAGCTCAAGCCAAAACCAGTTTGGCAGCTTAGTACTGAACAGGCGTTTATATAAGCTAGTCTTAAACACTGTTTGGAAAAGTGTCTTCATCTAGTTGCTATTTAGATACATGAGGATGGAAATTGGATTAGTTTTCACCACTAAGTAAAGAAGGAGAACCATGTTGGCTTCAGGCAAATGCAGATAACAGGCGGTTTGCCCTGAGGATACACGCTAATTTAAGCTTGCCTTCTGTGGTCACTGTGGTTCACTCCCTTTCAAAACAGTACATCCCAGAGTATGAAGAGCTACCCAAGAAGAAAACTTTTTTTTCTCGGATTAAGGTCAACCTTCACCCTTGCATTTGGGAAAAGGAGAATACCAGTAACACAAGGAGGAATGAATAGGTACTAAATGGGTAGATTAAGACCTGGAGTATCTCTGGGCAGAAGAACATTTAGGACAAATTATTTCATGAAAGTCATTCTTCTCGGTAACATATTTGGAGGTTATAGCACTAGATTTATTTGAAAAAAATATGTGTTAAATATGAGAACTACCTAAAAATGTTATTTTAAGCATTTGTCAGATTAAGAAAATTCCTAACAATATGTAAGAATACAAAGAGCCACTCAGCCCCTTGGCTCATGAGAAAGAACATTAAATGGTCATGCACTGCAGATGTCATGCACCTGCTCCTGGTGGAAGTTATATTCATGTCCTGATTTTCTGAGGACTAATAAAATAGGAGATTATTATAAAGGTGGATATGTCAGTTGACTCCATTCAAATTCCAATTCATTTAGTTTGCAGCCTAGATTTTCCTTGAGGCATGTAGTATATTTTAAATTTCCTTCTTGGGTGGGCTTCATTGCACTTAATTTACACCATCTAAACAGCAGACATCCCATCTGAAGTAGTCTCTAAGAACACTACTGAACTGTCCACATGTAGATGACTGATGCCATTTCTGGTATGTCAGGAGTCTGGTGTCTTACAAAGGAATTCTTCATCTGTTCCCTGAAGGTGTTCTAAATACCTTATAGTAGTGATCCAGATAACTTTGATTGTACAGATGAATTCAACTCTCTAAATACTGAACATAAAGTTAATAAGTAGAAAGAGATATCCATATGCAGTCACCCTGCCTGTATCACCGTACAGGGTGAATTATTTTATAGAGGTATGTGCTGCTCACTAGTGATGACAAAAGCATCTGGATTAAGAACTTAGACTAGATGACCAATTTTTAGGAAGCCAAAATTAGATGAGAGGATTACCAGAGCAATTGTGAAATGTTGCTGACTGTGTATACATGGGTTCCACATTTCTAAAATGAAACTTGTGAAAAGTTGAAGGTCAGGCTTTATTCTTGCTGGCCTGTAATAACACTTCTCCATTGAATTGTTATGACATTTTGTTCACACTGTTATCTGTTCCCAGTATATCTGCTCATACCGTTATTTTCCACATCTCAGACAGACATTATTCCAAACTGGCTCTTGTAGTAAATATCTTGGACATTTCTGTTCTCTAACGGATGTGATGGTGAAGCTACCTGAGAGCCTTTAGGCTTTAAAAAAAATAACATAGTCTTAAATATTATGTACAAAATTTCCATGTGACATGGCTATTCAGTAGTTTATAAAGATCTCTTACTTATTGTTATTTCTTTTTAAAGTGTTGCATTTCTCAATTATTATTCTCAAGCACTATTTAATTATACTAGAAATAATACTATTAGCTTAAAATTATTAAAATAGGCTTCAAACTACCAATGTGAATATTTCTTACCATTATCTTCTATGCCTTACTGTATTTCATTCTTCAGTATTAGCCTCAGAAGACTTCCCAAATATCTGAAATTGTTTCACATCTTCCTCTGCATTTTATTTATAATTTTTCATAACAAAAATGTTTTGCTCTCTCTCCATTTTAAGTCATATTTTGAAACTGAATTAAGATTGTATATTATTCTACTGTTCAGAAACTGTAAAATAGCAATAATTATAAGTATAGCATGCAGTAAAACACATCTGACAATGCAAGTGTGGTTTTCATTAAATGAATTTTACATATTTTTATTGTCCTTCGTTCTTTTGCTTATTTTTGACAAATCAGTCACAACACGAAAAGTCCATTACTTCTGGTAGAATTTCTAATATAAAAAGTAGTTTGGGGGTGAAAAAAAAAAAATCTATTTTTCTTTTGATAAACGAGCTATAAAATTACCTATAAAAAGATAATAATTCAAAGGATTATGGCAGATAGTGTCGTGGTTCCGCTCGAGTGGGCAGCCGAGCTCCACCACAGCCGCTCTCTCACTCCCCCTCCTCAAAGAGGAATGGGGAGAAAATATGTGAAAGGGGCTCAAGGATTGAGATAAGGACGAGAAAATCACGCAATAATTAGTGTAACGGGCAAACCAGACTCAGCATAAGAAGACAGATAGTAAGATTTATTGCTCATTACTAACAAGCTAGAGAAGTGAGAAACAAAGGAAAGAAACCAAAAGCGCCTCCCCCCCATCCACCCTCTTCCACCTCCTCCCCCCGAGCGGCGCAGGGGAACGGGGGAATGGGGGTTATGGTCAGTCTACAGCACTTCTTCTCTGCCGCTCCTTCTCGGTCACTCTCGTCCCCTGTGCTGTGGGGTCCCACCCACGGGATGCAGTCCTTGACGAACTGATCCTGCGTGGGCTTCCCACAGGCAGCAGCTCTTCCAGAACTGCTCCAGATATGGGTCCGTACCACGGGGTCCATCCCTCAGGAGAAAACTGCTCCAACCTGGCTCCCCTACGGGCAGCAGCTCCTGCCAGATCACCTGCTCCTGCGTGGGCTCCTCTCCACGGGCTACAGGTCCGGCCCGGAATCTGCTCCGGCAGGGGTCTTCCACAGGCGGCAGCCTCCATCAGTGCAGGGCCACCTGCTCCACCGTGGTCTCCTCCACGGGCTGCAGCGTGGAACCCTGCTCCACCGTGGTACTCCATGGGCTGCAGGGGGACATCCTGCTTCACCATGGTCCTCACCACAGGCCACAGGGGACTTCTGCTCCGGCGCCTGGAGCACCTCTCCCCCTCCTTCTACACTGACCTTGGCACCTGTAAGGCTGTTTCTCACTCCCTTGACTCTCCCGGCTGCTGTGTGGCGCAGCAGTTTTTTCTCTGTCTTAAATATGCTCTCACAGAGGCGCAAAACAACATCGCTTATTGGCTCAGATTTGGAAAACAATGGGGCCCTTCCCAAACATGGGGCAGCTTCTAGATCTTTCTCACAGAAACCACCCCTATGGCCCCCTGCTACCAAAGCCTTGCCACGTAAACCCACTACAGATAGCCCTTTTATAACTTCAAATCTTACAGATCTTTTTTTTTTTTTTTTTTCTTGATCATCTCTTACCTAATGGCATATGTTTCCAGGAGCTGTAATATATGAAGATTTTAGTTATTCTTTACTTTTAGAAAGAGTTTTGAGATTTGCCCTTGGATAGTAAAATAACTAATTGAAAGTAAGGTGAGCAAAGGATAGCAAAGATCTAGTCCTCATTGATCCATACCAAGAGGAACACTGAAACAGGCAATCTAGTACTTTTTATACTATAGCTCCACTATATTTAAACTGGGATTCTTTCTTTTTATTTATTTATGAGGATACATTGTAACATGTAACCATCTGCTATTTGAAATCCAGCTTTGCCTGATAATTTTCTGGTGTCAATGTCTCTGGATGGTATACTGAGTTATAGGAGATCTGAAGTATGGAGATTTAACAACTCTCTAATTAAAGCTGCAGCATTTGTGCAACAGATGAAGACTATTTCAGAATAAATTAATATCAATAAAAACTAAGAAACTAGCCTGGGTGTTTTGTGGGAAGCTGCCAAAGCAGTCATGAGGGTAGAATAATTTGCTTAGCTGCAGCAGCAGTACAAAAAGTATATCTTGAGTACCAGTGTAAATTAGAAAAGGAAGTTAATGAGATGAAAAAAGCAACACAAAAAGCAGGTACCCTAGGACTCTCCAAGTTTTGATTAAACAGAGGGAAACTAAACGCTTTGTGGTGAATAACACAATGTGTTAAAGCTTAATGAATAAATGTACTATGAAAAGGGGAATAACTCCAACAAATTATTTGCATAAAGAAAGAAAGGAAAACTTTTTTTTTTTTAATCTGAAAAACAAGAAACATCACAGGAGCTCATAATCTAAGAACCATAATGAGATTTCTTGCCTTTTTTTTTTTTTTTTTAAACAGATTTATCCCAGCTAAATATGGGTCACAAGGAGGTAGTCTCCTTCTTATCTGAAATTCAATTGCCATGGATTAAAGAAAAAAATAAGATGAAGTTGGTTCTTCTGGGATCAGAAGTTAACAACAAGCCATTAAAGGTTCTTCTCTCATGAAAAACAACAGACCAGATGGAATCACTGTTATTAAAAAGTTGTCTCTGTTTCTGTTTGTGTGATTAAGAGAGCTTTTATTTATTTGACTTCATCCTCTCTTATATAAAAAGAAGTATTAAAATGTGTAGAGGGGAAAAAAAGGTTACATGTCATATATTGTTTAGCTTTGGTACAAAAATTAAAAAAAAATAAAAAATCTCATATTAAGTTGATAGCCATTTTCCTTGTTACACCATTTATCATCCAGTGAAAGATAAGTATCTTTCTCAATACAGACATCAGGACTTGTTGCTATTACATTAATTGTTACAGAAGCATAATTACAAAGCACTGTGAATGCAGTGTTCCACAGTATCCATTGTTCAATACCATAGCTGAACTATGTTGCAGTTTTGACACAATGAGGAAAAGGAGAAAAAAGTGGAAAATGAAACATAAGGAAGAAAGAGAGAGAGGAAGTGTCATGTATGAAACTATTAAAAATACAAAGAAATCTAAATTTAAAGGTTAGAACAAAGGACATTTTAAAGAAAAGAAAAAAAAAAGTTCTGTAGTGTGGTTTTCATTGAGTAAAGTTTTCCCCAGAAGTCAAAGGCTTTGAGGGACTTCTAACATTTTAAGATCTGGTACTCTTAAGGGACTTACTGTAAAGTTTAGTATAAAGTTACACTTCTAGAACTTGTCATTGTAGATTTAAATAATTTCCTTGATAATTGTTTGGAAAACTGCACTCAGTTTATTGCAGTGAGTGATTTGTGAGCACAGAACTGCAGATGAAACAATTTATTTGAAGATCTATTTCACTTTCATATGTCCATCAGAGCCTATTGCTGAGAATCGAGAGATAAGGCAAAGGAGATTTGAAGTTTCACAAGGGTTACCTGTCCCCACAGTTAATGTATATTATCCAGACGATGTGTAGGAGCTGCACACACATGAAATGAGTGGTTCATAAGAGACTGATGAATTAAACCTGGCAGTTGGATTCACTTTAGTTGTCAGTGATCCAGCTCCTACAGATTCAATTAGAAGCTTGGGTTCAATTAACCAGAACTTCCATGTGAGTCTCCCATGTTCTCAGAGCAGAATCCGATTGCCTTCCTGAGCTAGTCTTCACAGGCATGTAAAAGTCACGTCTGGCAGCAAAACTAAATAATTTGACAAGGCAAACAAGACCTTAGTTATTTCATAGGGGAAATCAGAAGTGTAGTTGAGAGAGTTCAGAGCCCACACACAATGTGTATAGGCTCATCTGAGCTCAGCGTTGCCATACAGAATATCTGGCATCTAAGGTCAGATGCAAATAGCACAGCAACAGCACTTACCTAATTATTTTTGGGTCATACTGAGCCAAGTACCCATCTGGAGAGAAGGAGGAAAATAGAGGGCTTGTTTAATCATGCAGCTAAGTGTTACTAACACAGGTTTAAACAGTACTAAAATATAGATAGAAGTAACCTTATTAGCCACTGAAATTGTTCTGAATAGAGTAAACTGTATTGATTATTAATGTTCACAGGAGTCAATGCCCTTTGTTACACAGAATAGAACTCATGGAAAAGAGTATTAAACAATAATTGTTGGTCTGACACATCCAGAAAATAGTGTTTTGTCTTTCCCAACTCAAACTTCATAGCGACAGTGACTGAAAGATATAAATCACAGGAACCAGTTCTCCCTCTCTATCCTTCCTTACTGACTTGTTTCTCTCACAAACTCTACTTGGGAGTCCTTAGTTGGATGTATTAGCTTGAGTGTACTATATATAAGGAATACTGTTATAGGTATCTAAACTGGAACTGAAAGTAGGGAAAAATACAGTCTTCAAGCTATTCCAGACTTTAATTACAATTAGAATTTATATCACTTAAATGAGATCTAAGACAATATAATAATAATAATAATAACAATAATAATAATAATAATAACAACAACAACAACAATAATAATAATAATAATAAATCTCTTTAATAGAAAGAAAAAAATAGATATTTTTATATTATATTGCTAATGCTGAGCTAATGCTCGAGTCCAACCTCTGACCTAACGCTAACAGTCCCCACTAAACCATATCTCTAAGATCTACATCTAAATGTCTTTTAAAGACTTCCAGGGATGGTGACTCCACCACTTCCCTGGGCAGCCTGTTCCAATGTCTAACAACCCTTTCGGTAAAGAAGTTTTTCCTAAGATGCAACCTAAAACTCCCCTGGTGCAACTTAAGCCCATTCCCCCTCGTCCTGTCACCAGGCATGTGGGAGAACAGACCAACCCCCACCTCACTACAGCCTCCTTTAAAGTACCTGTAGAGAGTGATAAGGTCGCCCCTGAGCCTCCTTTTCTCCAGGCTGAACAAGCCCAGCTCCCTCAGCCGCTCCTTGTAGGACTTGTTCTCCAGACCCCTCACCAGCTTCATTGCCCTTCTCTGAACTCGCTCAAGCACCTCAATGTCCTTCTTGTAGCTAGGGGCCCAAAATGTACACAGTACTCGAGGTGCGGCCTCACCAGAGCCGAGTACAGGGGGACGATCACCTCCCTAGCCCTGCTGGCCACACTGTTTCTTATGCAAGCCATGATGCTGACTTCTGACTGTATTTTAACTGGAACACTGTTTCTGCAAAATGTTAAGCATGAAACTGAAGATTATGGGTATTTTAAAGAACAGCTCTGTCCTATCAAAATAAGTATCCCTTGTATTTGGGAGAAAGTGAAAAAACACGGATGCTAACAGGCAAAATGCCAGTCAAAACACATAACCACTATAACATTGCTAGAGGTTGTCATATACATTTCAGTCCAAGGTACACGTGAATTTCCCAACATATATATTTACCATATCTGGTAAATATTGTAGGATCTTCTTCCTGGAAATAATGACAACACTGGATGACCATTGGGGGATTTACAGAATGATGAAAATCTCATCTGCTAGCAAGTCAAGAGCTTCCAGAAACATTCAGGTGGCAATCATATCTTCAAGTCATTTCATATCACAATCCTTTCACAGAATTCTTAAGGAGTAGATGTCTTTAACATTCAAGATCCCTCAATAGGCATAATGTTATCATCTTACAAATCACACTTCCAGAAGACTAAAAAAAGGTCATATAATTCCATTGTTATTTTCAGAGTAATATTACACTATAATACTAGTCGTAATTCCTATTATGAATATGAAAGACTAACTTTTCTATCACTCTAGCAGCAAAAACAGAAGTATAAATGCAACAATATATCTTTGTAGATTGTTTTTAAAACAGAATTAAATTATTGCATTTTTTGTTTTTGTTTATTGTTTTTGTTTCTAATAACAGGATTGTGCATATATGATAAATATCAATGGTTTTGTCTTTAGTTTAATTAAACAAATTATTTTCTGTGGATATTACGTTGGTTAACATATGTTCTATCCATTGCAAAGCAATTAAGAGACAAAAAGTTCCGTAACAGAAACAATCAAGCTGAAAATCATACATCTGAAACAGCAGATAATTGAGTTTTGATAAATAACATTTGTAAAAATAAAAGACTAGAAAATAATTTCAGTGTTTCATGTGGAGGGAGAAATTAAAGATTTTTTTTCTTTCCTACAGTTTTCCACCATTTAAATAGACCACATTCAAAACCATGTCACATAGCTATGAAAATGAAAATGATGTTACATTCTTAAGAAAATATTGTATCCAGAAATTAACTAATTTTAACAACATAATGGGCAAACGTTATAGCTGACTGTTCTTATAGATCTGAAAAACCTTTAAGGGAAAAGATGACATCCGCTCAGTGTAAACTAGGAAACTAGCAGTGCATTTATACCAATTCAGAATATGTATTCCCTCCTTGCTCAACTTCATTCTGTCTGGCCTTTCAGAAACATGAATAAATTTACTTTCAAGAGTCTAAGGTAACTTAAGTGTTAGTTTCTGTGTTAATAATTATATTGTAAAAAAGAAATTTAAAAAAAAAATAATAATTACTGGATAGGTATCTGTTTTCTGTTTTCAAGTAAATATGATCATAAATGAGCTTTAATTGAATATTTCTAGTCTTCATTGATATAAGTTCATTAATCTGAAAAGGATTAAAAAAAAAAAAAAAAGAATTTACTAAAATACTAAAATCTGACTTGATGTATCTCCCTTTAAACTTTGTAAGGAAGAAAAGTAAAACAGTACCCCTCCACTCACCCCCCCCCCAAAAAAAAAAAAAAAAGAGAGAGAGAAAAAAAGGATTACTGTGTATTACTATTCTAATAAATTTTGGTATACCCATTCAATCAAACTAAGCAAAGAAGAGGTGGAATATATAGATTAGGAAAATAGCTGAAGACGCAGAATATTCTAATACTAACATTTGTACTACCTTATTATTATTTCTACTTAACATTTCTACTGCCTTTCTGAATGGAGAGAAAGGAAAATAAGGTTGGGTAGGAACAAGATAATAGACATGATAGACTACAAACAGTCCTGTACCTGTTGTTAATAAATGTTTTGATTCAGAATGTGTATTAGAGAGGATAGGAAAAGATTATCTGGTTTGAAGTAAGATGACAGAGACCGTGGAAGACAAATGGTTGTCCACAGACAAATATGATTTACTTAGCTATTATCTTAATATCTCCAAATATTACAGATAAATTCCAGTAGGTATTTAGAACTCTTGGACTTTGAGTTATGGGAGAAGAAGGCATAATGTAATTTTTCATAAGTGAAGGGGAATTTTACCGTTCACTTACCTAAGAGCAAGGGCTTGGTCCAAACTGCAAATGTTCATTAAAACAGAATAAGGTTGTCTGCCAGTAGAATCCAGTGCCATCAGTATTTATAACTCCAGTTAATATTTGTGACTGAATGAGGGATTTATTTGGTGTGGAATTTTCTGACCTGACACATTCATTGTTCTGATGAGAATTATACTGCTCAGTATCAGTCACCTTGCATACTTCACCTGACAAAGCCTAGTGGAATGCTTCACAACAAGAAGCCAGGATGGTAAATTTACAGTAATCTTCCCTGAAGAGGAAAAAGTGTGTTTAACATTGTTGCTGTTGTTTTGAGGGTGTTTATTCATTTTTTCTTTCTTTGTTTCTAGGTTTTGCTTTAGAGAAAATAGTATCAGGCAGCTGAGCCCTAAAACACATAATATGTATTTCATTACCGCAGCAGGGTCTCCATAAAGTACTGTACTTCCTTGGAGTAAAATACATGAATAAATCCCACAATGTTTTCTGAAGTTCAGGAAAAGTATCTGCAACACTTTTGCCTGGAAAAGTTCAGCATAGCCTGCTTTCTACAGTTTGGAGTTACTCTAAGCCAGAGCAACATAAATGTAGTGCACTTTCACTAGTGTAGAAGTGGAACAGCCTTAAATAAGGTTTCACAATATTTTCAGTATGATAAAAATGCTAGAAAAAGGTTTTGTTCAATTCTACTCTGATTCATTCCCCTTCTCTGTTACAGACCTGATCACTCTCAATTTCTGTAAGATATAGCTTGTTGCGGACTTTTCAGAATTAGTTTTTATGTTAATAGAGAGTCAAAAATCAATGCTGTCTGATTCAAAAGAAGGAAGGAAGGAAGGAAGGAAGGAAGGAAGGAAGGAAGGAAGGAAGGAAGGAAGGAAGGAAGGAAGGAAGGAAGGAAGGAAGGAAGGGAAGAGAAGGAGAGAGAGAGAGAGAGAGAAAGAGAGAGAGAGAAAGAAAGAAAGAAAGAAAGAAAGAAAGAAAGAAAGAAAGAAAGAAAGAAAGAAAGAAAGAAAGAAAGAAAGAAAGAAAGAAAGAAAGAAAGAAAGAAAGAAAGAAAGAAAGAAAGAAAGAAAGAAAGAAAGAAAGAAAGAAAGAAAGAAAGAAAATATGCAGATTAGCAGTGACATGCCCTGGAAACCTCTGTTGTAGTTAGGAGTTAATTTGAAAGTTCAAGACAGTTGTGATTCTTTCTGTCTGACATATCCCTATTCTTGTCAGTCCACTCCTCCATGGTAGAAATTTCTATCTACAGCCAATGCAGTGTGACACATTTCCCTTGCAGCTTCGCAAGTGCTTTTAATCTATATTGTAAGATATGTTTAGAGCTATGAAAAATCATGTACTTCTTTCACATTGAAATTCCCTCTACAGTACAGATTAAGTTGATATTAAGATATAACAGTTTAACATGTAATTAGGAATAAAATTATGAGCATGCATGGTTTTTATCATTTATTTCCTCTAAGCTACCAAGTTAATCTGTTTTAAATTCTTCCCTTAATATGTTAAAGATACAACTAATGTCCCTACTGCCCTGAGTTACACTTACATGCCTTATTCCTATAAGAAATCCAACTTCAGCCAGAAGCATCTGTTAAAGTTGAAGGTCTCCTCTTTGACAAATATGTATGTACATATATACTGGTTTCCTATGTGTTGTATATATACATAAACTTACAGTATTTCTAGCAAACAAATTATTTACTATTTATCCTAGCAAACTAATTACAATTCATCCTAATCCTACCTGATAGCTAATTGACAAAATTGTGATCTACATATTTTTCATATAGACTTTTTCTTTATTATTATTCTTATTGTTATTATTATTTTTGTCAGATAAACATACTGAGATCTCAAATCAGACTTTAAGTTGTATCTAGCTGCCTAAAACATTAGGGATGTCCCAACAGTATTTTCAAAAGCTCTCAGCCATTGAAACCAATCAGCATTAAAACTGAGTCTGGAAGCTAGACTATACTCACGTGCCATGAGATTATAGAGTGACATTTATTCTCCCTCTCTCTATACCAATGAATTTTTAATTATTTTATAAAAAGTAGAGCAGCTGAAACAGGAAATGCTTTAAATGATCTATACGCTGATTTAATTGTCCGGTGTCTATAACATAAGATAAAACACTCAAATTTGAAAAATCTTCTAAAGGAAAGAAAACATTGATAGGAACCTGACTGTTGAGAGTTAAATCTAGAGCCATCTTTTTGTCAATGTAAAAGGACACCAGGATTTTCATTGCTAATCTCTGTGATTTTTTATTTATTTATTTATTTATTTTATAACTCATTGGATATAAAAGAAACACAAGACATCGTGGAAGAGGCAAAACTCATGTTTTAAAAAAGACATGAAGTTTGTCTAAAAGCTGAAGACATTTTGCTCTCTACATTTCTTTTTCATGGAGACACCTATTTGTAGACCTGAGATATATGAACCCAGCTTCATGAGATGAAACGTTCATAAGATATTTCCTTCAGGCAGTCTTTTTGGTTATATGTTCTAAGTTTGCATTCTCTGTCATGTTCAATATCCTTAGGTGAAAACTAATGTGCTCAGTTCAGTGTGACAAATTACACCAGCAAAATAAAACCCTTGCTTTTTTTCTGATGAACCACTAGGCCTTCAAATTTAGGCATCCTTGGAATAGAGATAAAACCATGAATTCACAATTAAATCTGTAACTACACCATGATTAAAAATCTTATTTGGTATTAGATTATTGTCTAGATTCTAGATGGATTTTACTTTGAATCACTTAAATTTTAATAGCAATAGTAGTAAGAAAATATGTATCCTGAGATGAGTACAGAACTGTCAATAAGTAATGCAGGCCTACAAGCAGTTGATTGGACGCATGCCATCAAAAATTCACTGTGCAGACATTAACTTGAACAAATATCATACCTATGACATATACTGTGCCTGCACAATATGGCTCTATACCACATGTACAGTGACACTCTTGCTTTGAGGACAAATAAAACTAACTGCTGCTCTGAAGATTTGCTACATATGTCATTTTACCATTTTGCAATATTTCTGTACATCCAAGGAACAGCATGATAGAAAACCAGTCAATGCAACAGAGCAGGGAATATTAAATAAAGAAGCACCTAAAAAAAAAAAAGATTGTTTGTTTGTTTTTGTAGATGTGTTTGCAGTATTCTAAAATTTTGTACAATATGTCTGTATACAGATTCTGATATATGAGTGTCTTTGAAAAAATGATCCACTTTCACAGCTTTATACGTCTATATTTAAAGCGAGCATTCTTACTGGTCAGAACAGTGTTGAGAAAATAAGTAAAAGAATAGTCTTCTGAAATACAAAACTCATCAGTTCATGGTAGTACAGAATCATTGAAATCACAGAATGGACAAGGTTGGAGGGGACCTCTGAAGATCATCTAGTCCAACCCCTCTGCCGAGCAGGATCACCTAGAACACGCTGCACAGGATGGTATCCAGGCGTGTTTTGAATATATCCAGAGAAGGAGACTCCACAACCTCTCTGGGCAACCTGTGCCAGTGCTCTGTCACCCTCACAGTAAAGAAGTGCCCCCTCATATTCAGCCAGAACCTCCTGTGCTTCAGTTTGTACCTATTGCCTTTCATCCTGTTGCTGGGCAAAACTGAAAATAGACCAACTCCATTCTCTCAACACCCTTCCTTTCAGAGATACAGAAATCTATCTGTTAATGTGCAGGAAGCTCTGGATTATAACGTGTTTTTATAACAGGAAAATCACTAACAAAATAGCTGCATGATACCTACATACCTAGTAACATAATCTATGTAGTATTCTTGTTTTAAAGGAGAATTGACTTTCACTTCTTCTGCCTAAGAAATAATTCAATTCCTGTTTATATATCCAAAAATAGACAAACTTGTCAAACTGTGTATGTGGAAATCACAGGAAGAAAAGCACAACAAAATACCACATAAGAGCATTAACAGTCAAGAAATAAAAAGGAAAAGCAAAAATAAAACAGTATTAAGGCAGAATTTGGACAAACAATTGGAAAGGTAGGCTTTCAGAGAGGAAAATAAGAAAAAACTTATGAGATGAGAAAAAGAGAAGAAAAATGACAAAGAACATGCCCCCCCTCCTCTTTTTTATTTATGTATTTTATTTTATTTATTTATTTTTTAAGACCATGCAGAATCAGTTTGGGAAGGACTGTATCCCATAGAGGGGACCCCATTTGGAGCAGGCAAAGAGAGTGACTGTGAAGGAGCAGCAGATACAAAGTGCTATAGAGTGACTGTAACCCCCATCATCTCATCACCCTGCACCACTTGGGGAGGAGGTGGAAGAGGGCAGATGGGGGGAAGGCGTTTTTAGTTTCTTTCATTTGTCTTTCATTTCTCTAGTTTGTTAGCAATAGGCAATACATTTTACTAATCTCCCTATGCTGAATCTGTTTTGCCTGTGACAATACTTGTTGAGTGATCTCCTCATCCTTATCTCAGACCTTGAGCCCTTTTCATCATATTTTCTCCGATTTCCCTTTGAGGAGGGGGAGTGAGAGAGTGGCTGTGATGGAGCTCAGCTGCCCACCTGGGTAAAAGCACCTCATTCATGAAATTTGTAGTACTATGGATTATGAAAACAGAAAAAAATCCAAGTTTAGAACCAAAACTGCACTTTTACAACTTCACATCAAAGTAATTTAGTTTCTTTGCTATGAAACTACCACAGCTTTCTAATCTAAATGTTATAAGTTCTTGATATGTCTTTAATATACCTCAAGTATACTGTGATGCAGCTATTTATATTGATACCTAGAGTAAACACCATCTTATCTAACTTATTTGTCTGTAATATGAAAGTCTACATCTGAGACACCCTCTCTAAAATGTCTTTATGATTCCTCCAAGTGAAGCAAACAAACATTTTTAGGAAGCAATTTGTTCTTGCTATTTTAAGATGAGATTAATTGTTCCCTACAAATGGTTCTCTCTCTCTCTGTCAGAGCATAAAGGAATATATTAAGAACACTCGGAAATTACTTTTGGCACAGATATTCAGAAAGAGATGTCAACATTTAGACAGAGGAAACCTGCCTTTAGTTTCTGCATAGACAAACATAACAGAAAGGGCTGTGAGAATTAAGAAATATGCTTCAAATTTTGTCTTTACTATGTATTTTGGAATTCTGTATTTGAATGAAAGCTTTAGCTAACAAAGCACTGCAAATATGTTAATGAAGAATTCTGCCTACATAAGATGTACGTATCTTTTTGAATGTAAGAAAAAGCTAGTGACTCTGGTTCTAAAAGAAAGAATAACAATGTTCTTCAGTCTAAACTGATTTTAACAAGTGTTTTTTCTTCCTGGTTTCTCAGTTGTTTTACTTTTCTTGAAACTACTTAAAGTTGCAAAGTAGCTGGAGATTATACAATTTATTTTTTATTGGATGGGATTAAGTGCAAGACACTTAAACACGTATATTTATATGTGAGATAGATAGGTTTCTGAACTTCTACTCTGGCCTCTGGAAATGTTGGGTATGTAAGACACCTGCATCTAAATTTAGGAATATTACATCTTGAAGTTCATTACTCTGTTGTCAGAGATGAAATAAAATTATAAATTGTGGCAGATGACACTTTACTAGATCCACTGTTCTCTATTTCAGACAGCGACGAAGGCCAGAATAACTGGATGTTTATTGTTCATTTCAGAGCTTTAAAATGTTTGGGATTGTGTCAGTAAGTTAATTTAGCATGAGAAATCCTTATAACCGTCCTTATTTCTAGAAACCAAAACTTCATATAAAGTACTTTTAAATCTTTAACATGATGATTAGTGTCATCAAAACCCAACTTCAGTTTAATAACCTTTTTTTTTTTTTTTTCTAGTAAATATTATATTCTGTATTCATGAGCAGGTACATGTGAAGAAGTGAAAATAACAAGCTAACTAAATCATCTTTTGGGCATGTAATTACCTATTTTAGTTATGTAACTCTGATTTATATTTCTGGACAGAAGTGTCCACAAATTTTCCACTTCTGCTTAATGAACACAGAGCATTTTTCCTGTAGTTAACTAAACTATATCAGTATTGCTTTAGAACAGAACCTGTGTCAACAACCAGATGTTTGCTCAAAAATAAAATAAAATAAAAATAAGCAACAAAAGTATTAATTAAAAAGTGAATGCTGCTCAGATTTGGCTTATATAATCATACAACTTTAACTGTGGCAATTCAAATAGAAAATACATATCATATAAAGGTTTGTTTTATGGCTATTTCAATACACTATTCAGAGCATGACAGGATACACATCACTTGCAGATATTGGAATGAATGGTGGTAACTATCAACAGGTGCTTTCTATAGAGCAAAACAAATCTGACTTCTAACACAAAGGAAACCCTAGAATAGCTCATTGTGAAGAATTAGGCAGTAGTGTTTTAGGCATGGTTTATCTCTTCCATTTTTCAAGGCTAAGTGTTGGGTTCTGTGCTTGGGGCACAACAACCCCAAGCAGAGCTATAGGCTGGGGGAGGAGTGGCTGCAAAGCTGCCTGTCAGAAAGGGACTTGGGGTGATTGGTCAGTAGCTGGCTGAATATGAGTCAGCAGCATGCTCAGGTGTCCAAGAAGGCCAACAACATCCTGGCTTGTATCAGAAATAACATGGCCAGCAGGACTAGGGAAGTGATTGTTCCTCTGTACTCAGCTGTAGTGAGGCTGCACCTCAAATACTGTGTTCAGTTTTGGGCCCCTCACTGCAAGAAGGACATCGAGGTGCAAGAGCATGTCCAAAGAAGAGCAATGAAGCTGTTGAAGGGTCTAGTAAACAAGTCTTATGAGGAGTGACTGATGGAACTGGTTAAAGGAGGTTGTAGCAAGGTGGGGATTGGGCAATTTTCTCAAGCACTAAGTGATACATCAAAGGGAAATGGCCTCAAGTTGTGCCAAGGGAGGTTTAGGTTAGATATTATGAGACATTTCTTCACGGAAAGGGTTGTGCAGCGTTGGAATGGGCTGCTCAGGGAAGTGACTGAGTCACTATCCCTGGCAGTCTTCAAGAAACGTGTAGATGTAGAACTTAGTAGCATGGTTTAATGGTGGACTTCAGTATTAAGATAAAGGTTGAACTAGATGATCTTAGAGGTTTTTTTGAATCTGAATGAGTCTGTGATTCTAAATTCATCATCTGAGCACAAATTATATGTTCTTCTGAGACAGTGAGTTTTCTGTTTTGGAGATAAGCTGGCTTCCTTCAGGCTTGTTAAGTGAACAAGGCACTGCAAAAGTAACGTTTTATTCATGAATCGTAATTTTAAAATACTTTGGTGTATATTCCCTTGAATAGTTAAATTTTGTGAGCTGAGTAATCTGACTTTGCTTCTCAGCTTTTTGGCTGATGCATCTGCTATCTTAATTTACACTGTCCCATGAAGCATGACAAAATATCACATTGACTGCTACGACTGGGAGAGGACACTAATCCACTTGAACCTCACTGGCATTCATTTTCACAACTCAGACTACTGATTAATGTGTCAGAAGCCAACCCCTCTACTCTGTATTCTGTACTCACAGCTGGAAAATACCTCTTTCAGAATTTAGTTTATCTAAGCCCATCAGTTTTTCATTATTTTTTCAAATTTTAAAATGTTTGAAACATTCATAGGCTTGCACAAAGTAGAGACGAACTAACAGAAATAGCTAAAAACTAAATTAGAACTTAATAATATTCTGATACAGGGGACCGTTAACTACACCAAGTCAAGTGCAGATCACATAAAACATTGCTACATAAGACACTCAAAACTCCCCACAATGACTTCATCCTAGTTCTGAAATAGCTATAGGCAGTTCACCTTGGTGACTGCTCCAGACATCAGGTTGATGGTAAGAAAATACAAATAAAATAACTCTAAGACTGTGTGGATACCTCTTCCTTTCTTTCTGCCCTCAATGCAATACCAAAGAAATAGCAAATAGTCTGTCTCTCTAACATTAAAGGTACAAACTATGCAATGCTGAGCTGCTTTACTACTCTTTTCACCTAACATTATAAGTTATTAAAAATAAATATTAATTTAATATAATTAAATAATAGGTAATTAAACAAGTTATTAAATATTTGTCAATATTTGTCAATAACCCTTTGAAGAAGAATCTTGAGTTTCTTTATAACTTCAGAATGGTCCCAGTACCCCTGGCACACAAGTTAATGTCTACAGTTCCCTCATTCTAGTTCACTTTGCTTTAATAAGATCCTCTCAGTATCTCAATTCCCTACAACCTTTTTGATTTTAGTTTTACAGATAGAACTTGTAATTAAGGCACCCTTTTCAAAGTTCCCACTGATGACCTCAGAAGGCGCTTTCTCAGTCCTGTGGCTGGAAATATATTACAACTGAGTCAAATGAATCTTAGTATCTAATATATGAAAACTGGAATGAACCAAGAACCAAACAAATATTTCAGTACCAGCATTTTACACCTGAAATGCTCGGTGACCTTACATGAATTTTATCTGCAATTATTTTTGCATAAAAGCTATGCATATCTAGCCAAACATAGTAGTGTTTCCCATAATAATGAAGTGTATCTCTTTAATTTATTCCTTCAGAACAGATATGAAGAGTAATTTTATATCCAGGGAACTAGCCTGCTTCAAAGATATAGTACGTTGCTAAAGATCCATGCAGGATACAATTAGGAAAGAGAGAAAAAAGGGATCTCATGTTCTGGATCAAAATCTGTGCATTCTGTTACTTAGCCTGTAAAAGCTTCAGATGGACAAAACAGGATTTCTTTTTACCTCTGTAGAAGAATAATATAATTTCACAAAATGTCTTCTAAAAATGAAGAGATTAATCTCAAAACCATTATTTTTGTCAAGACAGATATCGCATTTATCCCTTAATTAAAGTATCTGCCTATAATTTCGTAACCTTACAGATTGAATTTAGGTTGGGGTGAATGTGGAATAAAACATAAAAAGAGCAGAATACCTAGAAAAGTTTGTTACTTCATTCATTTTTCATCCACTAATTAGCATCAAACAATGTGAAATTGTCCTTGCAACTGTCCAGAAGACTGAAATCCTGTAGAGGATCAGATGCCACGGTCTTGTTTCAAGCAGGCTAAAAGGATTTTTTTTATAGCATATGCTACCTAGGCAATTTAAAATGACACTCTTCAAGGTTTTGGTGTCAACCTGACAAGTGGTACTTTTGTAGGTGCAGGCTGATCTTCTGAAAGCTGGTTGGATGTGTCACTACCAAATGTCTTGTGTCCAAGGTGTAGTTTTAAATACAAGAAAGCCATTCCTATGGCCTAATCAATTTATTATTGATGTATCAGAGCAGGGCAAATGAAAAGAAATCTAGCTGCACTCTCTTGTCACATCAGACATTTGGTCTTGCACTTTAACTCCCTACTGAATTCTGCTCTTGGAAAGCTTAAGGAAACAGATGAAGGACATGTAAATCCACAGAAAACCTCATCCCTCACCCACCTCCTCCTCATATTTAATATACCCTCAAGCTGCCATTGTAATTCATCTGTCAGAATGCCAGCTGGGCCTTGTAAAATTCAGCATCTATACTGGATTCCTGCCATAATTCAGCAGGACCACTTAGGCCACCTGATATACGTGGGGAAGTCAAAAAAAAAAAAAAAAAAAAGACACACACATGCACTGCAGGAAAAAATTTTGCATTTTACATTTGGAACATTTGGAAGAAAATGTGAAATTATACACTTCAGCCTCTTCTTTATGTGAATCACTGAATCAAGAAAATCAATATCACTTTCCAGAAAGTGATAAAAACCAAGGCATAGCTACTCAGGATGGCTAATGAATTGAAAAAGTCCGCAAAATCTACCTTCAGGATGAGCTAGAAAACTTCACAGTGCTGTTCAATGTCATGGTAACCCTCAGACACATGTACAGAAACCTGGGACAGAGAAAACAGAGGAAAAGAAACTTTTGTGTTCAGGAGAAATTCACACATGTATAGGGTGAACATTATTCGCTCAGGCAAGGTGAACAGGGAGGGCCCCTCGCTGCTCTCTTGCAGTGGTCTTTCCCTTCGGTACTGGTACTGGTAGTCTGCTTGCGGGAAATCTGTCCATGGTATTAACCAGGCAGAAAAACATGGCCTCCACACCTCTTGTGGCCTCTCCAGCCACAGTCACCGATGTGGCTACTCAGATGGAGGGCTCAGGGAAACACACCACCGTCCAGGTCTTGGGCTGCAGGGTGTGCCTGAGTCTTCTGTCCGTATCTGACAGCAGCAGCAAGGGGTATGCCTGTGGGAGGTGGGCCCAGGTTGAAGAGCTGCTCAAACAGGTAGCGGAGCTTTGGGAGGAGGTGAGCAGGCTCAGGAGCACCAGGGAGTCAGAGAGGGAGATTGACTGGTGGAGGTGTACTCTACCCTCTCTGAGACAGACTCAGGAGCCTGCCACAGCACAAGTGCCTCCTGCTGCACAGAAGACAAAAGTTCCGTCATCCCACCAGGCAGTAAGAGGGGACCTAGGCCATGGGGGGGGAATGGAGGCAGGTTCCTGTTCAGGGTAGTAGGCGAGTCTTGTCCCTGACCACCTCACCCTCCCATCTACCCTTATATAACAGGTACGAGGCTCTAGAACACTATAGTCAGGACAATGAAGTAGACAAAAGCCGATCCCAGTTGGAGAGGGTGCATAAGGCAAGGCAACCTACCCCCCGCATTGCTACATCGTCTGACAAGAAAGACAGAAGGCTTATTGTCATGGGGGACTCCCTTTTGAAAGGGACAGAGGGCCCGATATGCCGACCGGACCCAACTGACAGGGAAGTCTGTTGTCTCCCCGGGGCTCAGGTGAGAGATTTAGCTAAGAAAGTCGAGCGCCTGGTATGGCCCACTGACTACTACCCACTAGTTGTCTTTCAGGCTGGTAATGATGAGGTAGCAATGAGAAGTCCGAGAGCGATCAAAAGGGCTTTTAGGGCTTTGGAGCGACTACTTAAAGGATCAGGGGCACAGATTGTGTTTGCCTCTGTCCTTCTGAGAGGGGGGATCAATGTTGACAAGCGGGCTCATCACATTAACACATGGCTTCAGGAATGGTGCTGTGGTGGTTTTACTCAGGTGGGCAACCGAGCTCCACCACAACCACTCTCTCACTCCCCCTCTCCTCAAAGAGGAAGGGGAAGAAAATACAACACAGAGAACTCGAGGTTTGAGATGAGAAAGGTTTAATTAAAGGGAAAGGGAATGGGGAGGGAAAAAGAAACAAAAGAAAAAATCAGTCCGCGCGGAAGCACAGAGAGAGAGAAAAAAAATTATTCTCTACTTCCCATCAACGAGCGGTGTTCGGCCACGTCCTGTGAAGCATGGCCTCAAACGTGTAGTGGTTGTTCAGGAGGAACAGCCCCCTCCCCCACGAGAGCCCCCCCTTTTTTTGCTGAGTGTGACATCAGGTGTTATGGAATATCCCTTTGGTTGGTTTAGGTCAGCTGCCCCGGCAATGTCCCCTCCCCATCACTTGCCCACCCCCAGCCTGCTGGCTCTTGGGGGCTTAGGAGTCCTGATGCTGTGCCAGCACTACACAGCAATAGACACAACACTGGAGTGATATCAGTGCTGTTCCAGCTACTAGTGCAGAGTACAGCACTGTGTGGGCTGCTGCAGGGAAAAGGTGACTCCAGCTCAGACAGACCTGACACAGGTGCAACCAACAGAACTTTGGGTTTTTTGATCATGGGAAGGTCTACGTGATGCCAGGCCTGTTGTCACCAGATGGGATGCGCCTCTTTCAGAGAGGGGTAAGGTTTTTGGCTCAGGAGTTGGCAGGGCTGATAGCGAGGGCTTTAAACTAGAGTCAAAGGGGAAAGGGGATAAAACCAGGCACTCTGGTGATGAGCTAAGGGATGGTGCACTACAATCAGAGGGACTGTGTGCTACTGAGGTCCTTCAGTCGGCTCCACAAGGTGCTGTGTGTAGGGAAGCACATTTGAAGTGCTTCTACACAAACACACGCAGTATGAGGAATAAAATGGATGAGCTAGAAGTCTTGGCCCAGTCCCACAGCTATGACATCATCGGCATAAATGAAACCTGGTGGGATGAGTCCAGTGGCTGGTGTGCTGCAATGGATGGTTACAGGCTTTACAGGGGGGACAGGCAGGGTGGCGGGATAGCGCTGTATGTGAAGCATGGGCTGGACTGCATGGAACTTCAAGTTGGGGATGGCAAAGTTGAGAGCCTCTGGGTAAGGATTAAGGGATAAACAAATAAAGGGGATGTCCTTTTGGGAATCTATTACAGACCACCCTGTCAGGACAACAATGCTGATGAATTATTCTTTGCAGAACTAAGAGATGCCTTGAGATCAACTCCCCTTGTTCTTATGGGAGATTTCAATTTGCCAGACATCAACTGGGATCACCACACGGCTGACACAAACAAGTCCAGGAGGTTCATAAAGCACCTAGATGATAACTTCTTGGTGCAGATGCTAAGGGAGAAAACTAGGAAAGGTGCCCTTCTTGATCCTCCTGTTGCTGGAAAACAGAGAGGGTGTTGTGGGAGACATGGCAATTGGCAGCCATCTCGGTCATAGTGACCATGAAGTCACTATGTTGAGTTTAGAATTTATGGTGACAGAAGGAAAACTGCCATCAAAGCTGCAGCCCTGGATATGGGGAAGGCAGACTTCAGGCTGCTCAGGGAACAAGGGAGCAAGGTCCCCTAGGAAGCTGCTTTTGAAGGCATTGGCATCCAGCAGTGCTAGTCAATCTTTAAGCACTGCCTCCTAAAAGCACAAGATAAGGTAATTCCAAAATATTGGAAGGCAGGCAGGTGGGGCAGAAGGCCGGCCTGGCAGACCAGGGATCTTCTACTGGAGATTAGGTGCAAAAAGAAAGTAAACGGCTGCTGGAAGGAGGGTTAGGCAATGAGGAAGGAATACAGGGATGCTGTTCATGTTTGTAGGGAGAAAATTCATGTCACCAAAGCCAAAGTAGAGTTGAAGCTGGCCATGTCTGTGAGATACAATAAAAAAGTTTTTTTAAGATATGTTTACAGAAAAAGGAGAACCAAAGAAAACATAGGCTCACTACTTGACGGGGAAGATCTCCTCACAGACAATGACATAGACAAAGCAGAGACGTTTAATGCCTTCTTCACCTCTGTCTTCAATGCTGATGATGGGCTTTGGGACCCTGGGTGCCCTGAGAACGAGGACCATGGCGGTGGGAATGACAAACTCCCAACCGACCCTGAATGTGTGGGGGATTTACTACTCCACCTGGATCCATACAAGTCCATGGGTCTGGATGGGATCCATCCCAGGGTGCTTAAAGAGCTGGCTGATGTCATCGTGGGACCTCTCTCAATTATTTTTCAACGATCTTGGAAATCTGGAGAGGTCCCAGTAGACTGGAAGCTGGCAAATGTTGTCCCAGTTTTCAAGAAGGGTGAGAAATTGGCTGACGGGCAGAGCTCAAAGGGTTGTGGTTTATGGGGCCACATCTGGCTGGCAGATGGTCACTAGTGGGGTCCCTCAAGGCTCCATTTTAGGGCCAGTCCTCTTCAATGTTTTTATAAATGATTTGGATGTAGAACTAGAAGGTGTTTTGAACAAAATTGCTGGCAACACCAAACTAGGAGATGTTGTGGATTCTGATGAGGGTGGAAAGGCCTTGCAGAGAGGTCTGGACAGATTGCAGAGCTGGGCGGTCACCAACCACATGAAGTTTAGCAAAGGCAAGTGCCAGGTCCTGCACCTGGGATGGGGCAACCCAGGCTATATGTACAGACTGGGTGATGAGACGCTGGAGAGCAGCCCCGCAGAGAGGGATCTGGAGGTTGTGGTTGATAACAAGTTGAATATGAGCCAGCAGTGTGCCCTGGCAGCCAGGAAGGCCAACCGTATCCTGGGATGCATCAAGCATGGCATTGCTAGTCGGCATTGCTTCCCTTCCCTTCCCTTCCCTTCCCTTCCCTTCCCTTCCCTTCCCTTCCCTTCCCTTCCCTTCCCTTCCCTTCCCTTCCCTTCCCTTCCCTTCCCTTCCCTTCCCTTCCCTTCCCTTCCCTTCCCTTCCCTTCCCTTCCCTTCCCTTCCCTTCCCTTCCCTTCCCTTTACTCAGTTTTGTTTGCTTGTTTATTTATTTATTTTGATATTTTCTTCTATAAGGTCACTTTGTTTGGGAAACACAGCAAAACCAGGAAGGAACAACAAACACGATCTCTTCCTAATACTCTGGGAACCTTGAAGTATAGGGTCAGAGCAGACAGTAATGAGGAAGCTACACTAACGTTGCATATGCTGAGAAATAATAAATATTTTACTTTCTTTACTTTACTTTCCAATTTTTTTCTGGAGCAAGGGTGTTGGGTTTGCCTTAGTAGTAGTAGTAGTGGTGGTAGTAGTAGTAGTAGTAGTAGTGTTTTGTAGGGTTTTTCTGCACAGAGAATATGTCATGAGCCTCTTGTGGCATAAAAGTACTTAATCATACTCTCAGCATTTCTTGTCAGCCTCACCCTTTGAGGTGCAAGATAGAAGGAGAGATGCAGTGTTTAAATAGAAAGGCCTCTTTAAAGTGGAGTCCTCTTTAAAGTGGAGTGCTGAACATTACCTGAGATAAGAAAGTCATCTTTGTATATGCTAATAAGACCAAGCTGCAAACTGAGAACATACAAAGTAGCAGAAAACTCTTGTTTTCCAGGTACATGCTGTGATGCTGAATGGCTATGTGTTGGGCTTCGTAAGACAAAATTTCTCATTTTTTTGAAGTTAGGTAATGAAAGTGCAATCTCAAAGCTGCTCAACTAATGCATATGCTGAAAAAAATATATATATACATATATATATTTATGATCAAACAATTCTCCTTAAAGTAACTAGAATATAATGTAAAATGATTAGTGAATTAATTGTTTTTATATTCACAACAAAATTGTTTTAGATCTCTAAATCTAACCTTCATTAGCCTAACTTTACTTTTGCTAAGCAACAATAAATCATGTTTGTGTTGTAAAAGTAATGAATTTTTATGTCAATACATGTTAATATGATGCTTGCTAATAAAATTTGTGTCACTCAAGAAAGTGCAGCAAATTTGTCAGTGTATTTTCCAGGTTTCCCATATATTTCAGACATTTGGGAAGGAAACACACAAACAAACAAAAAATGTATGTTCACCAATAGCAAGTAATCTTTTACTTGCTATTAAAAGAAAGAATCTTTTAATTCATCTGTAATACAGAATGTAGAATAATACTTGCATCATGTCAAAGATAAAAACAACTAATATTGAACTTCAGGAACCAACACCTAAAAGGAACGGCAAGGAATTGCAACTGCCACTAAAATTGTGAATGAACAGTACTGAATGACTCTCTTTATTTGTGAGAGATTTATGAAGAAATGTAAATGTATATTATAAAGTCTTCAAACAGCACAATAACAATAACAGAAAACAAAACAGAGGTCAATTTTCATGCATGAGGGAAGAAAAATGGTTATTTTTATTGTCTCCAATTAACTAGAGAAAGTCTATGATAGTATAAATTAGTAAATACAGCATAGTATTTAACAGAATTCTCATTCTCTTCTAGTTATTATAAACAAAAATGTATTGCAGCTTCATCTAAGTATAATATGAAACCTCATTACACATTGTACAAGAACATAATAAAAGAGTTCATTATCTAAACAAAAATACATCTATTAGGCACATTGTGTGTGTTGTTTACCAGAAACAGTAACAATTTGACAACTTATCCTATCTCTTAAATTATTTTTATCAGCATAATTGCAAATAGTAGATCAGAACACTGGGAAGCCACCTTAGACAGTCTTGAGGGGAGACACATAAATCTTTCATGTACTTCTGTAGCATTGCTAAATAAATATTCAACAAGAAAAAAATGTTGTCTAATTTTATGTTGAACACCATACCATGAGAACACTTTGATTAATATTGTAGGAAAAAGAAAACTTTTTTTTGCTTCCTTGGACTGAGAAAAAAAATCTGAATATTGCAAACTGTCTTGAAATAGATGAAAATGCAATCATTTGTATGTAAATGTTTGAAATAAATTTAAATATTAATACTTAGTATTATTAATTTGTTATATTTGAATAGGATTGGATGAAAACCAGCTTCTTTCAGCTTTATCGCTGTCTGTGAAGTTATAGCACCGTTATTTTAATTGTGTTACAATATAAATATTGTCAGACACATACAATTAAATAAAAACCTCCAAATAATGCTCTTTTCTACACCTGAAGTACTCTGCATTTTTGTGAAAATTTTTATTTTTTTTAATTTATATTTTTGCAGTACATAGTTCCATCATAAAACATTTTCACTGTTCTAGTAACAGTGATCATTATTGTGACAGCATGTCATCAAGAACACTTTCCTTACAATTTACCAACTCGCAGTGAAAACATTGCAGATCACAGCTCAATTTAAAGTTTGATTAAGCATAATCAAGGACCTAAGAAAATTTTACTGTTATTTTCACTGACTGTAACTCTTTGAATGGTCATCTCAAAACTAGTATTTTTATTAAAGAAGAAACATCTAAGTTACAATGATGGCTGATAAAATAATACCATGAGACATTCATGAGCACAGATAAAAATGAAGTGTCCTAAGTAGAATGCTTTCTTCAAAGGGAGTTCTGTTGATACCTGAAAAAAAAAAAAAAAAAAAAAAAAAGGTATAGAATATAGTGCATCTGATCTGAACTGGTGTACATGCATACGTGTCTATATACATATGTACATACACACATGAAGGAGGTATTGGCCAAATTGACATGAGAAACAAGATATTAATTGTACAGATAATATCTAATTATTTGTTCTCTTTCCCAATTCTGTCAATGTTCCTTCTCATATATGCACAACACATCTGGTGGCATTTGGTAGTATTATCTCACTTTAAGGCATTTGTCCACTTCATACAGGCCTTCATCTTTGCAATCTGAAAGTTTATTTTGATGTTCATGAAATATTCCCAAACATAGTTTTTAAGTATTTTGAATTATATCACAATGTATTTCTGGATAACTTTAGTTAAAATGGATTTCATTTGAAGACACCTGTGTAGAAAATAGTGGCATTTCTATAGATTTTGAATAACCAAGTAAAAGTAACTAAGCAACCACCTCACTGAAAATGAGTAATGCATTACTGTACTTCTTAGGTATCCCAAAGCCAATCTTTGGTACCTGCAATTACAAAATATTTTAATTAATGATTAATTAATGACATGTAAATTAATTATTGCATGTCCTTTCCTACCATTTAAATAAAGTTTAAATGGTCAGGACTTTCCAACACATGTAGTTAAATCATATAAATGTGAATTGGTATTAAGAGATTTTGCACATTTTACATTGTCTTGCTTGAAAAAAAAAAATCTAAATTTTACATTAAATCCTTTCTACTAAGCAATTTGCAACTGCACAGGGGTTCATTATTTTTCTTATTATCTAAATCTTCATACGAGTATCATGCTGATAAATATCATCAGTGATGCTATAAATTTTATTTAAATTAATACAAATAACAATGCTTTATTAATATGTACAGTAGATCACATCTTAAATAATCATTAAATTCAAAAGGCTTTATGTTCTCAACTCTTCTAACATACTGCATGTATGTACAGAAATTTGCCAAGTATGTCTTTGCATACATATCACACTAGGAAAGGCAGGAGATGTATTTATTTATCTATTTATTTATTATTTATGTGTGAAAAAGAAGAAGAGAAGAGAAGAGAAGAGAAGAGAAGAGAAGAGAAGAGAAGAGAAGAGAAGAGAAGAGAAGAGAAGAGAAGAGAAGAGAAGAGAAGAGAAGAGAAGAGAAGAGAAGAGAAGAGAAGAGAAGAGAAGAGAAGAGAAGAGAAGAGAAGAGAAGAGAAGAGAAGAGAAGAGAAGAGAAGAGAAGAGGAAAGGAAAGGAAAGGAAAGGAAAGGAAAGGAAAGGAAAGGAAAGGAAAGGAAAGGAAAGGAAAGGAAAGGAAAGGAAAGGAAAGGAAAGGAAAGGAAAGGAAAGGAAAGGAAAGGAAAGGAAAGGAAAGGAAAGGAAAGGAAAGGAAAGGAAAGGAAAGGAAAGGAAAGGAAAAAGAAAATATAAAAGAAATGAATAGCATTCAGAATAAAGAGGAATACAGACTATCTATCTGTGGGCTTTAGGACAAATTTGAGAAATTCTTATGCACTCACTTCTTTGATTCTCTAATTAGACCTTGAAAACACAGGACTGAAAGCAAACTCAGCAAGGAATTCAGCTTTCTAAACTATGCATCCAAGGGTCTCTTCACCTTTTTTCTTCCCTTCCCTTCCCTTCCCTTCCCTTCCCTTCCCTTCCCTTCCCTTCCCTTCCCTTCCCTTCCCTTCCCTTCCCTTCCCTTCCCTTCCCTTCCCTTCCCTTCCCTTCCCTTCCCTTCCCTTCCCTTCCCTTCCCTTCCCTTCCCTGCCCTGCCCTGCCCTGCCCTGCCCTGCCCTGCCCTGCCCTGCCCTGCCCTGCCCTGCCCTGCCCTTTTCTCCCTCTCCCTCTCCCTCTCCCTCTCCCTCTCCCTCTCCCTCTCCCTCTCCCTCTTCCTTTCCCTTAGCCTTTCCCTTTCCCTTAACCTTCCCTTCCTGTTCCTTCCCTTCCCAGAGATCAGCTAAGTTATACCAATCAAGAAGTGTTGTCAAGAAGTATTTCAACCTTACTTTGAACCACTTCAAAGAGATGGAAAAGAAAAAAATCCTCTCTACTCTACCATGAAGGAAACATATATGAACTGCACATGGTCTGAGATATGGAATAAAGGATATAGGTAGGTCTTTTACTGTCATTATTGTCTAATTCATGGAAACAAGAGAGTACTTAAACACGTGCTTACATGCAGACATCTGTTTTACATGTATATTCTTCAGATAAGAAAACCAGTAGCTAAGAATATACATGGTTCCAAATGGAAAGGAACATAAAACACTCTGTCACTGCTGTTGTGATTTTAGTCCTTACCTTTGCAGTGTAATCCAAAGTAGCTGCTGAAGTTAATTGCATGTTATTTTTAGACGCTACATGTATAGATGGTCTAGATTAGCTTTCAGGTGTGAAATAAAAAAGCTCAAGGTTTATATTTGGGGTTTGCTTGATCTAAAAGTTTCACTCAGCTGATAGAAGTAAAATATTGTATTGTTTTTTGAGGTCATACAGGAGAAAGGATATGTGGAAGTGAAAAATTCTCAACAGATATATTTGAATGTTTGAGAGTTTCATCTCCACACCTTGGTTCAAGTGTTTCATACCTGATTTCACTGGTATGTGGCCACTCTCTGACTCATAATAATCCATATTTAGGCTCTGTGACCTTCTGTGGACTAAAAAAAAAAACAACAAAAAACCCAAACAAAAACAAAAACAAAAACAAAAAAACAACTGTTATGGGTTGCTTAAAAAGTTAAATAAATCCAAAACTAACCAGTCCACTGCACATAGTTCTCCTGCTGGGGAAATGATGAGAGAACGAAATATGTGACAGATGTTAGTCACATTGCTTAATGCACTACTGGAAGGCGCACAAATACTGGGGTGATGAGTGAAGTATGAAAACCTATATAGATTAGAACCATTTAGTAAGAATCCTAAACAGCCTCATCATGTAGCTATCACTGAAAACAAAACAAAACAAAACAAAACAAAAAAACAATATGTACATGTGAGTAGATGATGCATGAATTTTATAATAACAGGCTTATATATGTCTTTGAATGTTCTCTTACAACAACAATGAAACAACAAAAATTCAAACCAAACAAACAAGAAAATCCACTTGTGTTTAGTAATAAACAATAAGGAGAAAATGTTTTAAGTTCTTTATTTTTTATCTATGTTTTAATTTTCATGCTACTCATGAAGTATCAAAGATGCAAAAGATTAGAAAATCTGCTTATCAAAATAATTAGCTTTTGTATTTTACATTGAGGGCAGACATGAACCCAGAATAGAAGAGTAAGAGATGAAATGGAAAAACAGAATGAATCTACCAGAAAACAAACAAAAACAAAAAAAAACAAACAAAAAAACAGGACAGAACAATTGGTAAAAATGCTGTCCATTTTCCTCTGGATACAGACAAGTAGGATTGTCCCATGTCACAAAAGATAAAGTGTACATATTTTGTTACATCTTTGAAGGGATTTTAGAAATTTGTTTAAAATAATCTCTAGAGTTTGTTCATTAGAAATTTTCTGATTTTTCATTAGTAAATTGCTAAGGAAATTGTATAGGGTATAAATTTATACTATAAACATATTGTTCTTCTACAAAACCTATCCTAGAAAATGACTGTTTCAAGACTATAGATAAACTGTCTACAAAACAGAGGGGAGGAAAAAACAAAACAAAGCAACAACAACAACAACAAAAAAGGTGGCTTGAGTTTCTGTTGCATTGCAAAATTTTATAAACAGCTCAGTATTTCAGTGATAAGCTTTGGTTAAAATATTCTAAAGTCATATTTAAATTTCTGGAAGTGCATATTTAATAATAAATTACTGGAAGTGCATATTTAAATTACTGAAAGTGGAAAATAAATCTTTTTTTCTTTTACCTTTTTGTTGTTGCTTTCTCTGTGCTTGAGAAATAAAATGTGCTCATCACACAGGATGATACAGTGCCTTATCCTTTTCTTTTAGCAGTTATTCCAATTATTTCAGAAAACATGAAATAACACTTTATTGAAAGCCACCTACTACATAATATCTATCAAATGAAACAGGACCTTCCAAATACAATGGCAGTTATAAATTAAATTTGGACATTCCCAAACCCAAGATTTAATTATATTTTTTTTTAATGCAGTTAATTACAGGTACAGATATGATTTTTGAAAATAGTTAATAGAATTTTAGACATTTTGTGATTTTTTGGACATTTTTTTTTTTTTTACGATAAACCTTTTTTTAGTTCCCATTTTGCTCAAAACTCTTTCTTCTACAGTCTCACGATTAACCTTTCATCAAGAACTTTCTAGGTACACTTAACTCTTTTCAGGTTCAAACTTGTTTAAATTTACTTTTGTGTGCATGTGTTTAAAATAACCTGAATTTAGCTAGGTTTGAGAATCTAGTAATAAAAATTGTTCCTCCCAATATCCTGGTAGTCATTTCAGAATAGAAGACTGACAGGTTGTTTTATTTTGTTTACTTCAAAATTGGGTATGCATGATCTCAACAAAATCCAGATTTGTGTTAGTGATTTCTGAATACAGGAAATGCTACTAACATGTTTAGCAGTAATTTTTCTGTCTAAAATGTACAGATATTTAATGTCAAAGTGTTTTGCAAATTGAAAGTAATTTGTCCTCACTTATTTCTTGGAAAAAAAAAAAAAAGAAAGAAGTGTTACTACTACATTTTCTGATAAATTTCTTATTGAGAAACTAACAGTGTTAAGTGTGTTGTTGTAGGATAAAAAGTGGACCATTAAGAGAGCTGGAATTTAAAGTCAGGAATTACTAACCTGGGCCACATCGTCCCTCATGCCTTGCCTGAAGCACATAAAGTATAGGGTGCTTAACTCATTGGTTGTCAGTAGTAGATAATGCTCCCTTACCCAGGTAAGTTCATGTTGCTGACTGAACATTCAGGAGTAGACAGGATAGGACAAATAAGTTGTCCTTACTACAAATCCATATCATGAATGTTGGATGTTGCATCTCATACATAGAGATGAAGCTCACTTCCCTAAGAATCTGTCTGAATTGATCCTCACTAAGTCTGAATTCTGGTCTCAGACTTTCATATCACCCATGATCCTGTGGCTGCCAGGAAAAATAAGAGATATGACAGAATAAAATGCTGTTGCACCTTCCAAAAGACTGCCTTTTATAAAAATGTCCAGTAGTCCCTTACGAGATGGGGGTCATTTAAAACCAACTCTATTGCTTATACAAGGAATCTGCAAGACTCAGCAAACTTTCTTTGCAACCTCAACCACTTGGGTCCAGTCTAAACTCATCACCCCAGATGCCCTGTAAAGTCAGTAAAGAATTACAGGCAGCTTCAGAAGACAACTCAGACAACACCAACATCTATGACTGATACGAATTTCCAATGAGACAGAAGAGTAAAATTTCAGCAAATAGACTGTTTGATCACAATACTAGAAGTATGGTTCTGAAGAGATGATCTGTTATGGTGAGTAGATCTTGGTTGACTATCAAGTCCCTGTGGTTGTTTTACTCATTGTGGTGATTTTACTCAGCTGGGTAGCTGAGTTCCACCACAGCTGCTCTCACACTTCCCCTCCTCAAAGGAAAAAGGGGGAGAAAATATGATGCAAAGGGCTCAAGTGTTGAGATAAGGATGGGGAAATCACTAAACAATTTCTGTGATGGGCAAAACAGACTCAGAGTAGAGAGATAGTAAGATTTATTGCCTATTACTAACAAGCTAGAGAAGTGAGAAACAAAGAAAAGAAACAAAAAATGCCTTTCCTCTGTCCACCCTTTTCTATCTCCTCCCCCTGAGGAGTGCAGGGGAATGGGAAAATGGGGGTTAGAGTCAGTCTATAGCGCTTCGTCTTTGCCACTCCTTCTTGGTCACTCTCTTTCCCTGTGCAATGGGGTCCCTCCCACGGGATGCCATCCTTCCCAAACTGATCCTGCACAGCCTTCCCACAGGCAGCAGCTCTTCAAGAACTGTTCCAATATTGGCCTGTACCATGGGGTCCATCTGTCAGAAGCAAACTGCTCCAGCTCTCCCCAGACCCCTGCTCCTGCGTGGGTTCCTCTCCATGGGCTGCAGCTCTGGCCCAGGGTCTGCTTCTGTGGGGGCTCTCCACATGGTGAACATCTGCTTTGGTGCCTGGAGTACCTCCTGTCCTCCTTCTGCCCTGACCTTGGTGTCTGCAGGTCTGGTTTTCACTCCTCGCTCTCCCCGCAGTTTTTTCCCCCCTTTCTTACATCAATTCTCACAAAGGCACAAACAACATCATTTACTGGCTTGCTTCTTTGTCCCTTTTGGAGTCAACTGATACTGGCCCTTATCTAAAAAGGGGCAGCTTCTGGATTCTTCTCACAGAGGCCATTCCTGCAGCCCCTTGCTACCAAAACCTTGCCATGTAAACCCACTAGATTGCCCAACATCTCATTCTCTCACTATCTGTCCTAAACAGGACATGGTCAGAAAATAAGGTGAAAAAAACTTGTGAGTCAAGATAAGGGCAAGGAGATCACTTACCATTTATGTTCACAGACAAAACAGATATGACTTGGGAAAGATTAATTTCATTTATTGCTAATTTTAAATAGAGTACAATAGTTGAAAAAGAAAGACAGAAATAGAAACATTATCACTTCTTCCCATGTTCAACTTCAATCATTTGTCTCCAACTCTTCTACCACCTCCCTCCCCTGATGTGGTGGTTTTACACAAGTGGGCAGCCGAACTCCACCACAACCACTCTCTCACTCCCTCTCCTCAAAGAGGAACAGGGAGAAAATACAATGAAAATGGCTCACGGGTTGAGATAAGGATGAGGAGATCACAGAGTAATTATCATGACAGGCAAAACAGACTCAGGATAGGGAGATAGTAAGACTTATTGCCTATTAATAACAAGTTAGAGAAGCGAGAAACAAAGAAAAGAAACCAAAAGCACCAGCTTCTCCTCCCACCCCCATCCACCCTCTTCCACCTGCTCCCCCCAAGTGGCACAGGAGAATGGGAGAATGGGGTTATGGTCAGTCTACAGCGCTTCTTCTCCACCGCTCCTTTTTGGTTACACTCGTCCCCTGTGCTGTGGGGTCCCTTCCATGGGATGCAGTCCTTGATGAACTGATCTGGCGTGGGCTTCCCACAGGCAGCAGCTCTTCAAGAATTGCTCCAGATATGGGTCTGTACCATGGGGTCCATCCCTCAGGAGAAAACTACTCCAACCTGGATCCCCCACGGGCAACAGCTCCTGCCAGGTTACCTGCTCCTGCGTGGTCTCCTCTCCATGGGCTACAGGTCTGGCCTGGAATCTGCTCCGGCAGGGGTCTTCCACAGGCTGCAGGCTCTGTTGCTGCTGGTCCACCATGGTCTCCTCCACAGGCTGCAGTGTGGAACCCTGCTCCACCATGGTATTCCATGGGCTTAAGGGGGACATCCTGCTTCACCATGGTCCTCACTACAGGCCACAGGGGACTTCTGCTCCGGCATGTGGAGCACCTCTCCCCCTCCTTCTTCAGTGACCTTGGTGCCTGCAAGCCTGTTTCTCACTCCTCTCACTCTCCCAGCTGCTGTGTGGCACAGCATTTGTTTGTTTGTTTGTTTTCCCCTATATTAAACATGCTCTCACAGAGGCACAAAACATCACTTATTGGCTCAACTCTAGTCAGCAGTGGGGCCCTTCCCAAACATGGGGCAGCTTCTAGATCCTTCTCACAGAAGACATCCCTATTGCCCCCTGCAACCAAAACCTTGCTGTTAGAGGAAGTGCGGCCGAAAGCATGACAGACACCAATAGAGTCAGATCATGCTCCATTTTATTGCCCGAATAGCCTAACTTTTATAGTGAACTTAACGGGGGCGGACAGTGTTTCACACAAGATTATTGGTCAAAAGCACTCAGACAAAAAACTACAAGAAAACAACCCCACCTGCAAGAAAACAACCCCCTTGTGATTAGCAGTCATGTAGACCTTGTCCTTGAAGCCAGCTGCTGGTAACAATATTTTTCTGAATTCCTCAATTGGGCAATGTGGGAACACTGTCATGGGAACTTCTCATAGTTGCCCTGGTAGCTTGGTTTGCTCAGTTACAGCAGGCCATGGGATTTGCTAAGGCCTACTCCTGGTTGCTTAAAGCAAGCTTAGATCGAACAATTGTTTCACAGACTCATGTCCACGCCCTTTGTGCCAATTCCCAACACCTTGCCACATAAACCCACTACAGAAGCACAAAGGAATGGCGACTGAAGGTTGTGGTCAGTTCATAACACTCTCTGCTGCTCCTTTCTCATACTTTTTCTTGCTTTAATGTGGGTCCTTCTAACAGGATACAGTCCTTCACAAGTTGTCCCAGCATGGTACCCAGAGGGTGAAACCCTTCAGGAACAACTTCCAGTGTGGGTCTACCACAAATGTGGTGGTTTTACCTTGCTAAGCAGCTGAATTCCACAACAAACGCTCTCTCACTCCCCCTTCTCAGAAGAGGAGGAGAAAAAGAAAGGGAAAGAAACAGTCCATGGGTCGAGATAAGGATAATTTAATTAAAATAAAAATAATTATTAAGGCAAAAATATTATTAATTAAATAATTTAAATAACATTTCCTTTTAGGTTTTTTTTTTTTTTTTTTTTTTTTTTTTGTTTATTTTTTTTATGGAAAGGGGAAAAATAAATAGAAAAATACAAAGAAAAAAAAAGCAAAGGCACTGTGGAACCACAGAGGAAACAAATTATTCTCTACTTCCCATCAGCGAGCAATGCTTGACCACATCCTTCAATCAGGGCCTCAATACACATAACCCTTTTTTGGGAGGACAGACATTTTCACAAGAGCTCACCCCTCCCCTCTCCTTCCTTTTTCCATCTTTTATTGCTGAGTGTGACATCATACGGTATGGAATATCCCTTTGGTTGGTTTAGGTCAGCTGTCCTGGTGGTGTTCCCTCCCCAACTCTTTCCCACCCCCAGCTTGCTGCTGTTGGGGGGAGATGGGAGTTGAAGGAATCCTGATGCTGTGCCAGTATTGCTCATCAGTAGACAAAACACCGGTGTTTTAGCTGACGAAACATACTGGTCTAGCTACAAGTGCAGAGCATAGCACTGTATGGGCTGCTGCAGGAAAAGTTAACTCCATCCCAGCCAGACCCAGTACAATTCCTGCCTCCAGCCACAATTCCTGCTGGAAAACCTGCTCCTGCATAGACTCCTCTACAAGGGCTGTAGTTTCTGTCAGTACGCTAATTGTGCATGGGTTCTTCATGGACTGCATCTTCTTTCAAGGTATATCCACCTGCTGTGGTATGAGGGCTGATGTGTTCTTCCATGGGCTGCAGGAGGACAACCTGTTTCAGATGGTCTTCTCCATGAGCTGCAGGGGAATTTCTGCTCTTATGCCTGGGACACCTCCTCACAATTCTTCTTCTGGGACTTTGGTATCTGCAGAGTTGGTTTTCTCTACATTTTCTCTTAAATATCTGATGCAATTTTTGCCCTTTTTAAAGTATGTTGTTACAGAGCTGCCTCAATCATTGGTGATGGGTTCAGATGTGTCCTCAGAGCATTTGTTTTGAAGCTTGTTAGAACCTATGGGGGCAACTCCTGCTCTATTTTCATACAGGCCACCCCTCTAACCTGCCACCCACCCCACAACACCTGAATATCTAACCCTTGCCATGTGAACCTGATACATCCACCAGCCTTTGAAAAATTGCTTTCAGATCACAGAATCACACAGAATCACAGAATTTCTAGGTTGGAAGAGACCTCAAGATCATCGAGTCCAACCTCTAACCTAACACTAACAGTCCCCACTAAACCATATCCCTAAGCTCTACATCTAAGCGTCTTTTGAAGACTTCCAGGGATGGTGACTCCACCACCTCCCTGGGCAGCCTGTTCCAGTGCCTAACAATCCTTTCAGTAAAGAAGTTCTTCCTAACATCTAACCTAAAACTTCCCTGGCGCAACTTAAGCCCATTCCCCCTCGTCCTGTCACCAGGCACGTGGGAGAACAGACCAACCCCCACCTCACTACAGCCTCCTTTAAGGTATCTGTAGAGAGCGATAAGGTCGCCCCGAGCCTCCTCTTCTCCAGGCTGAACAAGCCCAGCTCCTTCAGCCGCTCCTCGTAGGACTTGTTCTCCAGAAATGAATATTAAAGCCTTACTGCTCTACTTTTGACACAGATTAGCATCCAGACATCACATTTTTTTTAAATGGGGACTATAGGGTAAAGAAAGCAGGCTTAGATAATTTTATGTTATGATTATTAAAAAAAAAAAAAAAAAAAAAAAAAAGAATCAACATTTAAACAGGAATGCCTAGACACATATTCACAGGAGTCTCAGGGATATGCTTGAACAGCTGTAGCATCCATTGGACATGCTTTCTTCAGAGGAAATTACACTAGCCTATTGAATTTATTCTTGCAGAGGAATGTTTTCTTCAACTGTTTTACCATAGTTCTCATATTTTTACGGCATATGCATTTTATTTTATTTTATTTTATTTTATTTTATTTTATTTTATTTTATTTTATTTTAATTTTATTTTATTTTATTTTATTTTATTTTATTTTATTTTATTTTATTTTATTTTATTTTATTATTCAGGTTTTTGGAGTTGTAAAGTTGCCGCACTTTTTTCCTAACCTATTTCTGCTTGGGTGTTTTTTGTAATTGCTTCATGAAATCTATGTTCTCTGGCAGGAAACAAGTATAACATAAACAAAAGTATACTACTAATAAAATAAATATATAATTGCAAAAGTCTATTTAAATTAAAATATTATTTCCTTAAATACACTTATGCATTACCAATGCAGACCAATCCCACTGAGTCATCTGCATTTAGAGGAGGACATTATGGAGGCCTTGTTGTATCCATGAGAATCATCAAAGATCTTACTGTTTCATTCTCAAGGAAGTAATGCCAGTTATTCCACAGCAGATAGAAATGCGGGGGTGGAGGGTTGCTGTTATGGTAATCAGCTGCTTGTAATAATTTATAAAGGCAATAGCAGCTAACAAACAACACTACTACTTAGATTTTTTTTTTTCCCTTTTATGTACTATTCTGTCCACCTGGGTACAGCAACAGCAGCTTCAGAGCTACCCAGCACCAAATCACTGACACTTTAATACCAAGAGAACTCTTTAAGCAACAGGTTCAATTAGAACCAGGCCTTGGGAGAAATTATGGATATAGATAGGTGTTCAAAGATCAGAGTGTATCTTTCTTTGCTTTTCATATTTTTCAGTCTGTGACTGTAGTTTAGACTTTCTGTGTACAGAGTCCTCACAGCAAATCACTACTTCATTTGAGGCAATATGAACAAGGAACATCAGATATTTTATGGGAGCAAATTCCATTTTCCCTCTGATTTTTTTTTCTGAATTAGATGTGAGTTTATACACCCACTTAAATAATAATAAATAAAAATGATAAAAAAATAGCTTTTTGTTTGTTTGTTTCTTTCTTTCTTTCTTTTGTAAGCATCTCCTGAGCAGACAAGCATAATCTGAGGAAAAAGAAAAATACTTATCACCCTAAGACTTTTTCTAGAGAGCTAAGGTAGGGTGACATTAAAGGCTTCTGACAAGCACACTAGACAATACCTACACTCCAACTAGTCATACAGATGTCTACCTGAGAATCAGTGTTCTCATCTTCTACCAGATTTCAGTCAAATGCCAAACAAACATTGATCATAAGAACAGATTTAAAAAAAAAAATCTACATTAGAAAGAAAAATAGCAAAACTGAATAATAATACAGCTTCCCACATTTCACGTCTTTATAATAAATTAACAATATGGGGGAGAATCTTTGGAAACATGCTATACATCTGGTAATCCAACATAATGTTCAGACCACTGAAATGCAATTTCACCTGTAAAAACTGTGGCCATACAATGACCAAAAGTTCTTTCCATCTCTTTTGAGATGCCTATGCTCTTCTATACTTACATTCACTCTGTTTTATGTAAATGGGAAGTGGCTGCTAGAAAATGAAATAATAACAAAAATGTAGGATTTCAATGTTGATGATGGTAAATCAAGCAGAACGAAGGTTATGTTCTTGTTTAATTCCCATGATATTCAGGTGGCAGTTCCCCAATCATTGTTTCATGAGAAGTGTAGTCTATGTATTTTCCTTTTCCTACTGAAATATTTTCCGTGTTGATTCTTTGCAGCAGTAAAATAAATAAATAAAAACAGGGTATGTATTATACTGAATGAAAAATAAAAATAAACTCACAAAAGCTAAAATAGTTGACAAACATTAGCCCATGTGTGGAGGTAACCAGAATTAGTCAGCACATTCTTTTTATAAAGTAGTCATTTAAAATATTCCCAATGTTTTTATGTTGTTGATAGTGATGATATGTTTTAGACGGCTAGTTCCAGTTTACGTTGACATACTCTCATCAATTATGCTTCGCCATCTGTGGACATAATTAAGTTTACCCTTAAATTTGATTTTAGAACATATAATTCACAAGTGATTCTTGTTTAGTAAACACACTTGGAATAAGCAAAAGCTGAATAGCATGCATTTTGAATAAACTACAAATTATTTTGCCTGCAGGCTTCATAGGGCTGTAAATGTATATTTTACACATTCCCAATGTATAACACACCTGAGCTGTGCATTCTATTATATAAATCTCATTTATACTATTGTAATTTTCGATGATTCTGAATTACAAAGAGTCCTTAAAAAATAACTGAAAAGCCATTGAAACATTGATAGTCAGGGTCTTGCAACTAAGATCAAGAAGTTATAAAATATTTCACATAATATTTTGTCAACTTTTCAAAATCCTGTGAAACATTGAGCTCCATCGGAGGTACACAACACTATCCAGTACTCTAAGTACTCTAGGTCTAACAGATCATCTCAGTATTTCACATCATATGTATTCTATTTCCTTACTGGATAGGCATTATGTTTATAGCCCGTGTGGGACTGATTCATGTGTGAACAACTGTAAATTCACTTTCTGTGAAGAAGAGTAAATTCCAAAAGAGTTCCAGAAAACTAAATGTTTTACTGGATGTGTCTTCTTATTAACCTATTTGCTAAAATACGTGTGCAAAGTACACACCACAGGGACTAAAAATCAGTCAAAGTGAATTAATTTAAAAATTCAAATGAAGAACTATGGATTTTTTGTTAGTATTCACAAAGCTCTGATCTTGTTAACATATTAAGAAAAAGAAATGCTAGACAAATGAAGAAGTTGTTTAGATCTCTTAAGTGTAAGCCTTTCATAGGGAATGAGAAAATGAGACAAAAATCTATTATTAATATATTACTCTGTACCTCCCAACCAGTTTGACACTCATGCTTCTTCTACAAGGTCAAAATAAAAAAGTTAATAGCAAAACTGTCAAAGACTACATTACCAAAACAACTTAATGCCTATAAAGTTTATAGTATATTTATTTTTGCAGTATCTTAGAGATAAGAAAGTATCCTCATCTCGGTTTTACACAGGAGGAATGAACACATAGAAACTAAAAGAACACATGTGAGCTCTGTTGAATATCAGATCTTCAAAGGGTCTATATGTGATGTTCAACTTTGCGTTGTATTTAGGGAGGACCAGGGTTCAATGGCTTCTCAAATAACAGATGGGATGATCAACATTAGGCAAGGTAAGAGATGTGAAGTTTAAAAAATATACTATTCTGAATGAGATTTAATCAACTGCAAAGGGCGGTGGGTGGAGGGTGGGTGCGGATGGTGTAAATGAAGCAGCATGTGTCTTCTGATAGATTTTGAGTTCTACAAGGCAGAAAGACATTATATCTTAACTTGTCCTGAACTCCTAAACATATTTTTTTTTGTTAGTTGGTTTTCTTTGTTTGGCTGGTTGGTTGTTTTGTTTTGTTTGTTTTCTGGTTTTGTTTTCAAATCCTTGATGTTGGTTATATGATGAAAAATAGGTTCACTAGATCAGAGTTTGAGAAAAATTACAGAATTGGGTGTCATGCTGCTTATGCCCCATTGATTCTGGACCTAAGTAATTTTCTAGGACATCTTCAGGACCACAAATAAGTCCCATCAGGTTGTGTTGTTCACTCCTGTGCAGGACTGTGGTGGTTTTACCATGCTAGGCAGCTGAACTCCACCACAACCACTGTCTCACTCCCCCTCCTTAGAAGAGGAAAGAAGAGGGAAGAACAACTCACAGGTTGAGACGAGGGTAATTTAATTAAAGGGAAAAATAATTATTAAGGAAAGATTATTCAAATAATATTGTAAAACTGGCAATGTCAGTATGAGGGAATGTTTCTATTAGAATATTTTGAATGCTGTTGTATGGTTTTATCCTTAATGTTCTGATGTTTGTGATTTTGTATTTGGTAATTGTCTCTTATTGATTTTATCTGATTGTTAAAAATGGTTTATATTTACGTAACCCTAAACATGCTGACTCCAACCATCCCAGGATGTTAAGCATGTAAGCATGAGTTAATAAGGCAATGCTCATGATGGAGATTTCTGAAAAGTCTAGGCGGTTTTATGTGAGCTTCTAAATACAGATTGAAGCAGCTAACAAACACTAAAGCCATAAAATTTTCTGGCTATAATCAATTTCTGAAAAAAAATATTGAATTTACTCAGCTTCTATGTGACATGTAAAAGGTAAACAAAAGAGCATGTAATTGCTAAAGGGAAAGTAAGGTCAAATAATTAGTGCAACCCAGCCTTTAACTTCCTAAACCTCTTCTATTGTAGGAAAGTAAGAAAAGGAAATCCCTCTAGAGATTAAAAGATCTGTAAACACCCATTGAGGATTACTTGTTAATGTGTGTTAAGAATGGATTCCAAATGCTCACAGACTTACTCCCTTTATGTTGCAGCATGCAGATTTTTTTTCAACTGAGGTATGTTTTGTCAGAAACATTGTCTTTTTTTGTTTTGTTTTGTTTTGTTTTGTCTTAGCACTCTGATTTGCAGGGTTTATCATAAACTATAAGGATGAAATACAGATACAGACAGATATGATAGAGAGAGTGAGAGAGACAGAAAGAGAATACAGATCATAGTGGAGAAAGATTCTGTTCATAGGTTCATATTTTAATGCCTTGTGTTTGAAATGACAAACCAAAGAAAAGCTAAATAGAATTATCTAATATATATATATGCTTTGGAAAGTGAAAGCTGCTCTTTAGAGCAGGGAGTGACAAGGATGAAATTTGAGACTAATGGCTTAACTTCTCAACTCATTTTTCTGTCAAGCTTCTGTCATCACACCACCTTATAAATCAAGTCCAAACGAATCCTTCTGAAGTGAGATTTTTCTCAGAAAATTGCAAGCTAGGATTCAGAGACAATTTTCTAGAAGATCTCAGGCCTAATAGAGTTTAATGCTCCCATTAACCAATGAAGAGGACTTTAATCTTTCAATGGTGAAGATATCATATTAAAATTTAGATTTTAGAATTTGATATAGCTTCTTGTCTTAGAGAATATTTACTTTACAGTGGAACGATTCTAAACTGATGTAACATGTGATGCAAAAATCAAGCTGTATTTCTTTTTGCCTTGTTCATCCACAGAGGAAATAAAGATTATTTGTTTTAAAAGTAATTTAGGCTTGCCCAGTTGATGTATGGTCATCACAGAATCTACCTCATGCCTTTTGATTTTCAAAGAAATGCATGTGTATATGTAGTATGTATGATATAGAAGTATGTAGTGTCAGTAGGGCATTTGGTATGGCACAATGAAGTTTTTATTTAAAATATTTTAAAGAAAGTTTGGAAATGATTTATAATGTATTTATCTATTTATTTATTTATTTATTCAAGAAGACCATAAAATGTAAGTTAGTATGTGAGACAATAACAATCTTATAAAAAATACTTTTGTTTTGTTTTGTTTTGTTTTCAAGGTGACTGTAACAAAGTATGATTGTGTTTTTGTAATGAATAGGGTTATTCATTGTTTTTATTTTAAACTATCTTAATTTATTATGGATCAAATTTATTTTATAGGAAAATCATTCATTCCATCACAGAAGTACAGAACTGAGTTCATCTGAGTTTAAGGTAAGTCATATTGCAATCAGACATGACATTTTAGATGGTTAACATAGCTGAAAAAGACAAAATGCTACAAAGGCACGGTAAGAAACTTTTTAATGTCTTCTTTTTTTCTGGACAAAAATGCACACACAGATGACTTGTATTAGGCAAGGAATGCAAATAAAGGATTTTTGATCATAACTGAAAGTACTATGTCCCAATTATGAAAAGGAAAAAAAAATAATTCACTGATGAGAAGTGTAGTAAATTAAACATCTGCCACACTTCTCACTAATAAAGGAATATTTCTTTTGTCGTAGCTACTTGGACAGAGTCTTAGAAGGTCAGAAACTGAGTACCAGGTGTATTTAAGGAATACACCTGGAATTCAAGGAATTCTTAGCAAGGCTTCTTAGCGAGGTCTCAAGGCAAACTTTGGATTTCGTTTTGATTTTGAATGAATCACTCTGTTTCAGAGCCTGCATGCTCTTCCTCAGTATTCTGTTTATCTCAAAGCTGATCCTGACCTTAGAAACATTCTGACACTATATCAGATATTACACCATTTCCCACATCATTCTCCTCAAGAAACTGGCTACTCGTGGCTTGGATTGGCATACACTTCGTTGGGTTAAAAACTGGCTGGGTAGCTGGGCACAAACAGTTGTGGTGAGTGGAGTTAAGTCCAGTTGGAGGCCAGTCAGTATCGGAGTCCACCAGGACTCAGTACTAGGGACAGTTCTCTTTAATATCTTTATTGATGATCTGGATGAGGGGATCAAGTGCACCCTCAGTAAGTTTGCAGACGATACCAAGTTCGATGCATCTGCTCAAGGATAAGAAGGCTCTGCAGGAGGATCTGGATAGGATGGACCAATGGGCTGAAGCCAACTGAATGAAGTTCAACAAGACCAAGTGCCGGGTCCTGCACCTGGGGCGCAATAACCCCAAGCAGAGCTACAGACTGGGAGATAAGTGGTTAGAAAGCTGCCTGGCAGAGAAGGACCTGGGTGTGATGGTTGATAGTCGGCTGAATATGAGCCAGCAGTGTGCTCAGGTGGCCAAGAAGGCCAACAGCATCCTGGCTTGCATAAGAAACAGTGTGGTCAGCAGAGCTAGGGAAGTGATTGTCCCCCTGTACTCGGCTCTGGTGAGGCTGCACCTCGAGTTCTGTGTTCAGTTTTGGGCCCCTCGCTACAAGAAGGACATCAAGGTGTTCAGCCGAGTCCAGAGAAGGGCAACGAAGCTGGTGAGGACTCTGGAGAACAAGTCTTATGAGGAGTGGCTGAGGGAGCTGGGGTTGTTCAGCCTGGAGAAGAGGAGGTTCAGGGATGACCTTATTGCTCTCTATAGGTACCTTAAAGATGACTGTAGAGAGGTGGGGCTTGGTCTATTCTTCCACATGCCCAGTGACAGGATGAGGGGAAATGGACTAAAGTTGTGCCAAGGGAGGTTTAGGTTGATTATTAGGAAGAACTTCTTTACCTAAAGGGTTGTTAGACATTGGAATGGGCTGCCCAGGGAAATGGTTGAGTCACCATCCCTGGAGGTCTTTAAAAGACGTTTAGATGTTGAACCTAGCAATATGGTTTAATTAGTGTTAGGTCAGAGGTTGGACTCAGTGATCTTGGAGGTCTCTTCCAACCTAGATGATTCTGTGATTCTGTATCTTCTGCTTCATAAATATTTTTTCTTCATCTTCTTTATAATACATTTTCATAATATCCAAATGCCTTTTGGAGTTCCAGGAGTACTAACTTAGGCATCAACATTCTTGGAGAGAAGAAAAGAGATGCAATTCTGAGAGGAAATCATAATCTTCAGAAAACTTATGGTGATAAAAGGGATTCAACATTTTTCCTACCATATGAAAAAAAAAAAAAAGTATCAATAAGATATAAATAAATTGCTTAAGAGAAAGGAGCTATAAACATGCTATATTGACACACAGAATCATTTATAATGTATCTATTATGAAGAATATGAAAATTTATCCTCAGCAGAAAAGGATCAAGTCATGGAGCACTTAAATGATCTGGATGTACCTCTGTTAATTGGACGTGATGGGAGCTGTCTGATATTATTGCAAGGATCTGCTTGATTATTTCTGAATGGTCAGGGTGACTGAGATAGGTTTCTGAAGACTGGAAGAAAATAAATATCAGTCCTATACTAAAGAAAGGTACGAAGAAGATCTGGGGAACTACAAGCTGGTCAGACTCACCTTAGTCCTTGGGAAGGTGACAGAGAAAAACCTAACGGAAAGCTTTTCCAAACACTTGAAAGAAACTGAGAACAATCACATGGATTTACAATGGCAAAAGCATGCACGAACAACCTGATAGCCTTCTGGAATTAGGTGAATAACTTGGTGGATAGCAGCCAAGAAGCAATTGGCAGGCAGTTGGCAGGCAATATCCCGAGTGAAAGGAAAGGGGAATATTATGTCCATTTCTAAAAAGGATGCTAAGGAGGGTCCTGGAAACTACTGACCAGTCAACCTCACCTCAATGATGATGGAAAAGATGTTTCTGGAAGTCATGTTGAAACATGGAAGATCGGGAAGTGATTAGAGACAGTCAACATGGCTTCACCACTGGCAAATCATGCCTGCCTAATGTAGGGGTCCTCTACCATGGAGTGATTGCATCAGTGGACAAGGGAAGATTATGGATGGACTTCTGTAAGGCCTTTGACATGGTCCCCCACAACACTGTTGCCACTAAATTGGAGTGATATGGATTTGATGGATGACTGTTAAAAGGATAAAGAATTGGCTGGATAGTCACATCCAAGGAGTTAGAGTCAATGGCTCAATGTCCAAGTGGAAACAAATAAAAAGTGGTGTTCCTGAAGGGTCCATGCTACAAGCAATACTATTTAATATATTCATCAATGACAAGAAAGGTACGGATCTGTTTATGATTATGAAAAATGGTCAAAGGGCTGGAATACCTGTCCTATGATGAAAGGTTGAGAGACTCAGTGTTGTTCAACCTGGAGAAGAGAAGGCCCTACCTAAGGAGACTTTATTTTAGCCTTTCAAATTACAGAGTCTTAATAGTAAAGACTTTTTAACAGGATCTGTAGTGACAGACCAGGGCATAATGATTTTAAACTGAAAGGGCAGATTTCAATTGGATATAAAGAAGACAATTTTTCGTGATAAGGGTGAGACACTGGAAGAGGTCACCCAGAGAAGTTGTGGATGTTCCATCAATGAAAGCATTTGAAGTCAGGTGCAATGGTGCTTTGAGCAGCTTAATTTAATGAAAGACGTTCTTGTCCATAGCAGGGAGGTTGGACTAGATGATCTTTAAGTGTTGGTCTCTTCCAAAGCAAACTATTCTATGATTCTAGGTTCTACATTTTTACCTTGACTTCAGAAAACCCTTTGACACTGTGTTACATAACAGCATCATAAATAAGCTGACAAAGTATAAGCTAGATAAATGAACAGTGAGGTGGATAAAAAACTAGCTGAAAAGCTGGGCATGGACAGCTGTAACCAATGGCACAAAGTCCAGCTGTAAGCCAGACATTAGCGGCATACCACAGGGGTTGAAACTGGATTCAGTATTGGTCAAAACCTTCATAACAAAAGAAAACACTTTTTTTTTTTTTTTTTTAATGAAGGTGTTCAAGTACAGGAGTAGGTTGCCCAAAGAGGTTGTGTAGACTCCACTCTTGGCAATACTCAAAACGCAGCTAGACATGGTTCTAGAGAACCTGCTATAACTTACCCTGCTCTGAGCAGAAGTTGGGCTAAATGCCATTGAGAAGTCCCTTGCAACCTAAATGGTATGGTGATTCTGTGACTCTCTGCCTCTCTCTCTCTTTTTTTTTTTTTTTTTAAATTTAATTTTGTAAGTAAAAAAGAACAAAAGAAGTTCAGCAGGAGAAATATACTGAAGATGTAGAGAGGAAGACAGAAGCAAGAAATTTGATTTAAAAAACAAGAAAAAACAAACAAACAAACCAAAACCCAACAGTAGGCATAAAGATAACTGTGGATGACAGCATTTATGCTTGGTCTCAAACACTGCAGTTTCCTGCCTAGTAACATAGACCTACCTATCCCCAAGGCTAGCACATCTCTTCTAGGTTGGCTGGTTCCTGAACAGACCAGAATGCATTGGCAGGAGTAAAATGCCAGTATGGCACGTTCGAGGTGCATGATACCCCTGGGTCCCCCCTCCCATTGACAGCACTCTTGTCCAGTTGGAAATAAGAACACATGTAGTGATGAACTAGCTACGTGCCTTTAACTTGGAAACCAGGTAAAAAGACCACGAGGGGACACTATAAAAAGACAATGCCTTTTCAAGACATGAGGGACTCTCCCCACTGCATCTTTGAAGACAATGGACCAGCGGGACACTGCTAAATCTATGGTGGTGACTATCTCTTGAGATCTACAAGCCCCTTCACTTACATTTCAGAAAATCATAGAATGGCTTGGGTTGGAAGGGACCTTGAAGATCATCTAGTTCCAACCCTTCTGCCATAGACAAGGATGCCACTCACTAGATCAGGTTGCCAAGGGCCTTATTTCAATATCTTTTTTATCACTCCTCCTTTCTTAACTCTCATTTCTGTTTTGATATTTTAATGCAAATCTAATAAACTGGCAGACAGCATTTGACCTTGCTTGTGTCTTCATCTTACAATCGGTGACTCACAAATGGCTCTCTGAGAATGGGACAATAACTTAAATAATAACAATTAAAAGAATGTCAGGTGAGCAACAAATGATGTTTTAATGTTAACTTATTTTTCTGGGTTTTACTGAAGTTGTTAGAGAGAATAAAGTAGTATTCAGAGCTCTACTGCTGTGAAGAAATGTAACGTAGAGTGTCAGCTGAACAAAGTAGCCAAAGTCTCTGAAGGTTCTCTATAGAGTTGTGAAACCTGTCAGTTTTATCCTTCAGAGAAACTAGAGCTTTTAAACTCTGACCTTCTAAAGTTGGATAATGTGGCAAAATAAAGAGTCCATAAGACCTAACCACTAACTGCTTAAAGGTTTGAAGAGAAATCCAGGAAAAGGAAATCCAAGGTAACTGTCTTTCATCTGTCTTTCCAATCCCATTACAACTGGCTCATTTCTGCGAGTGGCCCTGCATGACTGGAGGTGAAAAGCTGGCATTACTGCTTTGCATGGCCAAAGAAGAAAAGTAATGTGCTGTCTCATCCTCAGACAAACTTCTGCAACAGCCCAGCATACTTTAGTTCAAAATCACATGCAAAAAAAATGAAGCCTATATATATGCATTATTGTGGATGTCAAGATTTATAAAATCTGACTATAAACAGGGAATCAACAATGCTGCTAATATACGAGATTTTTTTCATCTTTTCCTTTAATGTATTGCCTATGGAAGAAAATATATAATTTAGTAAATACTTGCCTAGAAAATCTTATTAGAAAATATTTTGTCAGGGATCAGGACAGAATTACTTTTATTACAATACAAAAGATTGGCCCACATAATAAAAAACATTAATAAACTGTTACATGGACAGTTATTAATAAAAATATCTAGCATAAATAAATAAATAAATAACTCAAACATCTATCAGGGCACGGGAACACATCTTTATACATCGTGATTTACTGATCTATAACAGCAATAGAAATTTGGGGTGAAAAAGTGGTGTCGGTTTCCTAACTTCACATAATAGTTTCTCAGGCTTTAAAAGCTATGATTCTGGTAACAGTTCATGAATACTCAGTTTAAATTTGAACATCTGCCCAATTCTACCACATATTTGTCCCCTTGCTACTCATTATTCAACAGCAGCCATGTATATAAAACCAAAAGAATGTAAGAACAGCTGTACCAGATGAGGCTGAAGGCCCATCTAGCCAAGTATACCATCTTCTGCAGCAGTTTAGAACAGATGGTTAGGGAAAGAATATAAGAAGCAGGGCAAGAATTAATTGATTGTTTCCCTTTCCTTTCATTCTGTGATCACTGAAATTCAAATGACTAATGTTTCATCTTTATGATGATGTTCAATAGTTACATGTAGACTTATCTTTCAAAAATTTGTCTAACTCCCTATCAAACTCATGTATAGTTCCCACTTCTTAGGAAAGCACATTTTAAAATTTAATTGCATGTTGTGTGGAAAAGTTTTCTTCTAAGCATTCTGACTAAAAATTTCACATGATAACTCTAGTTCTGCAGTTAACAAAAGTTGAATGATCATTTCCAACTCATCTTCTCAGTGCTCAGCTCTGCACTTTTCCATTAGCTCTTTTGCAAGCAGAGCAATTCTAATATCAGTTGTTTCTTCAAATATATTCCATCCCGTATACATAATTCTTACTGCATTTTTAGTTCTAGATGGACTATATCTAGAACTAGATCACCCACTAAGTTCAAGTAGTCCACTTTTAGTTCTGATGGACTAAAGATGGGCTAACTAGAACTGCATTAAGTATGTAAGATGTGGATACACCTTGAATAAAACCCATGACCAATTATGATTTCCTATTAATTTTCCCTAAAGTTCATTATTTCAAATTACTTTAATTGAATGTTGTGTATTTTTAAACACCTTTGTATAATATGGCCTTCCCTATCATAAAGCACAATGTACTTCCCATAAAAGATTTATGCTACTTGACAATTTTGGCCCCCTTTGGATACTCATAAATGAAGGGCTATTACTTCTCAGTAATCCAGGCAGTAGATTGTGCAAAAGCTCACCAATCACCAAATGGGCCAGCCCTGATTATCAAATTGAGACAAAACATATTACCTAATTAAAAGACTAGCTGATTAAGGGAACACTTGCAGTCCACTCACCATTCAGTTTATTAGTCCATTTCACAATTGTTGGCTTAAAGTAGTTATGCAGGGCCATCTTACTCTTCTAGTAAGAGTAAACCACTATTCCACCTTAAAGTGGTACTTTGAGCATCAGTCACCAGGTAAATACTTTTATTAACAAAAACTACAGATTACACTGACTTTATGACACAGCTATTACAAATATCAAAGCTGCAGTTGAGCAAAACTGTTGAATCTTGTGAATAACTGCAGTGAAGTCTAGGTCCTTGTGCTCTTTCCCAGCTCCTGCTCATGCTGTTACTGCACTAGGACCTTCTTATTTGTGTTCTTAGCTCCACTCTCCTACCCTTAGCTTCTCTTCTATATATGTTCTCAGGTGTTACATAAAATCATTATCTGCAGTCCAAACAGAGCTAATGTTAAGTCCACAATGCAAATTCTATTTTTTTATTTTTGCAGATTTACCTATCACTTAATCCTTCTTCCTGCTTTTGCACAGCTTTCAAGCTATGGTCTATACTCACTCTATATTAATCTAAATAAAAGCCACAAATTCTTTGTTACAACAAAAAGAGACAACTTTTGTTCCTAATTTCTAGTCTGACAGATAACCAAACATTGATTCCTGGGCCCCAAGTTTTTCATGTTTTATTCAATGTTATGTGAAAGAAAGGAGCAAAGAAGTCATTTAAGAACTTTAAGGAAAAAAAAAAAAAAAAAGAATTTCTGAACTACAGAAAAGTGTATTACTGAACTCTCAGAGTTCATTACATGTTATTTTTACTCAGGAATGTGGATAATATTTCTGAAGCCTTTTAAGCCATGTATTAAAATAGTGTATGCAAATACCTGTAAAATAAAACCAGTAGAGAGTACACACAGAAAGTACTAAGGCTCATGAAAACCTTGGTGATCTGTTGCTATGTGATTTGATTTCTATGAAGTATGCATAGCCTTTATTTATTTATTTTATTTTTTTAAGAATTGGCTAAAGGCAGGCAAAATCTTGAATAAGCTCACAACTGGGAGATGGGATTAAAATCATTTTAAAAGGTTGAATATAGTATTAAAATAGAAAAGGAAAATCAAATACACATATAATTCCCAGAATACTTTGGAATATTTTGAATCTAGGGTTTCTAGAAGAATATTTATTCACTAGTCAACATTTACTTACACTGAAAACCTAAACATGACAAACTACTCCAATTGAATAACCACATGAAAATACACTATGGCTATTTCTGGAAGGAAGGAATACATGCCTCCAAGATAAGGATATTTCTAGAAAATGATGTGGCAGAAGCTTTCAATTTGTTGTTCTATGGCTTCATAAATGTGTTGTATGTACATGTATTTGGAGCTTTCCATCACGATTTGTTAAGAGCAATAAGATTACCAATGCAATGCATACATTTAAGCCAATCTTATATTTATTTTGTAGGGCAGTAGAGGTACTTGATCAGGGTATCTACACACATCCATGACATCATTTACCCTGGCATTGTGCTGAATGCCTGCATCAGAACCCTTGATTGTTTACTAACATGGATAACATAGAATCCTGGATAGGAACTCCATAATCTCTCCTCAGGTATGTGATTAAGTAGCAAATGACACCCACCAGCATCTGGTGAGCTGTCAGGTGCCAGAAGGTGTTTGTAGTGGTAATTTGGCCATCTGCAATCTGTGTTGTCAGTGCATTGTAAGTTATCACTGTCTCAGGCAATATTAACTTGCAATGTTCTTCTGACATTTCTTCAGTGGGTTGTGAAGCAGACATATGGTACAAAATGTTTCCTAGCTGGCTCCTCCCACCTTTCCAGTAGAAATAATTTACGTAGATTGTTCTCAGATTTCTCTTCAAGGGACTTTAATATTGGTACCACTCAGGTACCTATATACTGTTTTAAGTATGCTGAGTAACTGTGACACACTTCTGCATTGTACAGCACATGAGCCATAAGAACATAAGAACATATGGCCCACTGTAATTACATATTTTGCAAATTACTTAGCAATTATACTTCAAGTTACCAAGTAGTTCAAAACCAATTACCTTATAACTTCCTTTCAGATTCTGTAATAAGGTTTTCAGTTAAGATGGAAAAATAACTAGATAATTATTTTGTGGTTATATGGTCATTAAACAACAGCTTAAATAATTTAAGACTTTTTTTTTTTTTTTTTTTTTTTCCAAAACGATGCATCTGACAAAAAATAACAGCCTCTATGCTGGTGTTAATAAAAGAGTTGAGGTATATTTTTGCATTATGGGGCTCACAAAAGAAATATCGGATGACCCTCAACAGTTATTAGTTTGGTCCATTCTTAGTGGATCATGTAAAACATACTTTTTTGTTTGTTTGTTTTTTCCTTTTTTCTTTGATTTTTGTAATATGGTTTCTTATAAAATGAAAGACAAACCTGCTTAGAATATCAGAAAACTTTTAGAATTTCAAACAAAATAATGAAGATAGGAATCCTCTATACACTCATTTACAGTAGAAAATGTAACTGTCCATAACTTTGGATATATTAATGTAGCATTGCAACTAGAGGAAAAGAAATATGTGATGGATGCAAATGCATTTTTATTTGTAGATCAGCAGCTTCTAATACAGACAATTAGAATGAGAAAATAAGAGATCTAATGACAAATACATTGTGCATTTACTTAATGGGGACTGAGTAGTTCAGGGAATAACTGATAGTATTCAGGAGGTTTTACCACAGTCACTAAGCTAGAATCTGGTCCAGGTCCACAATGATTTAAAATATTTATAATTTTGGTAGTTTTTTAGAGCCCTATGCAAAGTGAATGATGCTCTTACTCTGAAACTGATGGTCATCAGAAATATATATATATATATCTATCTATATATATATATATATTTCTTATATATATATATATAAGTCACTGGAGAAATAAGAGAGGAGTAAAAGTATGGTAGAAAAGGAGGCTATAGGTGCACATTCAGTAAGTTTGCAGCTGACACCAAGTTGGGGGGAAGTGTTGATTTGCTGGAAGGCCCTGAAGAAGAACCTGGACAGATTGGGTCAATGGGCAAAGGCCAACATAATGTTCAACATGGCTGTTGAACCTTATGTTGGGTCCTGTGCTTTGGTCACTACAACTCCATGCAATGCTACAAGCCTGGGGGCAGAGTGTCTGGAAAGCTGTGCAGAGGAAAAAGATAGAGGGTGCTGATTGATGCTCGCCTGAACATGAGCTGGCACTGTGACCCCGTGGCTAAGAAGGCCAATGGCATCCTGGCTTGTATCAGGAACAGGGTAACCAGCAGGGCTAGGGAGGTGATCATTCCCCTGTAGTCTTCTCTGGTGAGAACTTGAGTACTGTGTTCAATTTTGGCCCCTCGCTACAAGAAGAACTTCTAGGTGTGGAGTGTGTCCAGAGTAGGGCTACAAAGCTGGTGAAGTGCCTGGAACATGGAACAAAAGTTTTATGAAGAGTGGCTGAGGGAACTGGGGTTGTTTAACCTGAAGAAGAGGAGGCTTAGGGGAGACCTTAATGCTCTCTACAACTACTTGAAAGAGTTTTTAGAAATTACCTGAAAGAGGTCTTATTTTTTTCTTTTTTTCTTTTTTTTCTTTTTTTTTCTACTTAGGGAGATGATGGGGGTCAGCCTCTTCCCTCAGATAACTAGTGGGAATGGCCTTAAGCTGTGCCACAGGAAATTTAGGTTGGAAATGAGGAGACATTTCTTCTCAGAAAGTGTAGTCAGGCATTGGAATTGGTTGCCCAGGGAGGTGGTGGCATCACCATCCCTGTGGGTGTTTAAGGAAAGGTTGGGTGAGGTGCTTAGGGACATTGTTTAATGGGTGACATTGGTAGTAAGGTGATGGTTGGACCAGATGACATTAGAGGTCTTTTCTAACCTTAATGATTCTGTGATTCTGTGATAGAAAAGTAGGATGTGTTACAATAGAAAGAGAATGGATTACATGAGGTATAACAATTAATAAACATTAATAATATTAATATAGACATTATCAAAAACTTTCCTTCTGAAACACTTTATTCATACATAAATAGTATTTTCTTGTGTTCTCTCTTCTTCACAAAACAAATTATGGAAAAAGTTTTAGCTTTTTTTAGCTTGTTAAAAACAAGCCTGACTGAAAGCTTAGTTTTATTAGTTTTAGCTATATTCCATATTCCAAAATAACAAGCAATCCTCCTATTCTTTCTAAGCCTGTACAATAATTAATTCAGCAAAACAGAATTAGCATTTAACTTCTTTTAGAATAGTTAAAGCTGTGTGTTAACTTGGAATATTTCATAGGTGACAGAGAAAAAAATAAAAGCTCACCAAATATATCTTTTATTAATTTCTTGTATATTTCTTTGACTGAATCATTGCAAGAGATAAGTAAGAACCACCATTGCAAATATGGTGTATTTTGTTTGTTCATTTTAGTGTGGTTATTTTATTTGCTATTTGCAACATGGCATTTTTCCAACACTATAGGAATTTTAAACATTTTAAATGTAGTATTTCTGTCTATTGATAAGTGAATAAATATCATTTATTATCATTTACTCTGTGGTAAAAAGCAGGAAAAGTGAAAGAAAGAATATGTATAAATCACAGAGTTATTGATTCCTTTCAGAAAGAGGAAAAGAATCACAAGAAATAAAAATAGTGCTGCATTTCAAACATTGAAAAGTATAATCAGCTTAAATATTTCAATGTTTCAATAAGATTTTCTTCATTTCCATCCATTTCTATGAGGTGCTTTGCCAAAAGCAGATCAGCAGTTTCTTTATTCAAGAGAAGGTTGATTTACTGAATACAAAAAGACATAAAGGCAGAAATTTCTACACAGACACACAAAGTGACCTGAATGGACACTACTTGTTAGGATTTATATGGTTATATAGATGCTTAGTATATCATGGGATGAACCCTGTCATCTAAAATGAGCATTTTATTATTCCCTATTTTTATGTTTCAGTTCCTCCCTAGCCTGACTATAAACATTTACTTAAGAGCTTCTTCAAAAAACATTAAATGCTAAACCAAAGACCAGATTTTCTCCTAGAGTCCAACATAGGGTAAAACAAAGAGAGGAAACTAAGCTATCTTACTCATGTATCGATATTTTCTCTCCTATAGTATTTCAGCTGTGCAGGAGAGGTACCTGCTGCGTCTCACTCACACAGCACAATCATGCAATCACACAAAGAGGCCTGTAGCACATTTCATTCATACCACAAGAATATAATTTAGAATGATAACCAATCCAAACAAGTATTGTCTCTGACTGTGTTCTTCGTGAAGTGACTGTGTTCTTCATGGAGTGACTTGTTCCACTTTATTTCAAACCCTTACACTTACACAAACACTTTCAACACAAAATACCTGGACATTTAAGAATAAGACATACAATTATTAACAATCCAGTTAGTATCCCTCCAGCAGCTGAAAACATACCGTTTGTCCGCAGCTTCAGGAGGTCTTTGTCTGCTCCTGTGGTGAGTGGCTGAGAGTGGAGTCCCCTCCAAGCAAAATACTCAGGGTGCACCTAGGGGCGTCTGCCCCGCAGCCGATTCCGCAGCTAAGCAGAGTGTCTCTTGCCTGGCTCATCAAAATGACTCACAGAAAGCTGACTCCACAATCAGTAAGATTGTAAAGTAGGTATGCTTACTCAGCGCTGGGCAGCATGGGGGGGATAGTCCCACCAAAGTCGTGCATGCCTAAAGTGGCAACTTGCTTTGGTTATATCCAGTAAAGAGTTACATATGCATGAAGTTTCCCAATACACCTATACATATGCATAACCTGTCCCTTTGTGAACAGTCCTCCTTATCTCAAACCCTTTGGTTAAAGTCCAAACCATGAGGTTGTTTTGATCTAGTTCTTGGGGTCCGAGGGACTCCTGTTATCTGGAGGTCTAAGCACAGCACAGGCACAGTACATCACAAATGTAGCACATATTCATTCTTAATCAATCACTCTCCAATTTCTAATTCCATGTTCCAGCTGCAGCATACTTGCTCGCTTCCGGATCCACGGGTATTCTACCATTAACATTAATGTTCAAAGCCAGACAGAAACAGTCCTCTGCGGACCCAAATATCGGCCAAAATACATGGGGTCTTAAGGGTTCTTTTGGTCATTCTATCATATAATATTGGACCATTTTTAATTTAATCTTTCATTTTCTGGGGCCCCTATTTTTCCAATTTCTAATCATTATTCCTAATGGACTTTCTGGTGGTATGTCTGGTAATTTGCTCCCTTTCTTCCAGTCCTTGGTCTTCGATTCTGACTGACCCATCTAGGAATTTTACTATGGCAATTCCCACAGCCCTTGATTACCTTAGTAAGAGTGTCTTGCAGGGGGTTTAGGACCTATCACCCATCCACAAATCCTATAGGAATCGCTTTGGTCCTTCACCAGCCAAGTCCCTCGCGGGAGATTGGAACCACAGCTAGAAGACCTCCACACTCACTTTGGAACTAAGTTCAGTCTCAGTCACACTCTTACACACACAGGCAACCAAATCCCATCCAACCAAACAAACGGTATACACCTTAAATACTTACGACTCTGTCGTCTTCGTTCGGATCTTCACACGCAGAATTATGGGAAAAATACAGTGCTGCAGCCGGCAAGGGAGCTCATAAAAAAATCAAAATCTTTGCTTACCTTTGTTCAAGATGGCATTAGTCCCGACCTGACTCAAACAGGAGCCACAAAATTGTGGGGTGCCTCTCACAGATCAAATCAGAATTCAGGAACCAAAGCCATCCTGGACAAACCCCCAATTGTTATAAATGGCTCAGTCTTCAAAATAGGACTCTAATCAAAGTTTACAATTTATTAAAGGAATAGAGATAAGCAAACAGCTCTGGGTGCACTGGGAGTCTCTGCTTCACCAAGACGCACACCAGTTACATCAAGCAGCTGATTTTTATGCTTCTAGACTAATACATATTCATTACTATTTCTAAAAAAAACAGGGTTATTATAATTAGTTTCTGGAATCCAAATCCTCCTACTGGAGCATGCATATCAGTCTCCAGTGGTCCCTCTGGGGGTCTCTGGGGGTCTCTCGTGCTGAAGGCTCATAGTCTTCCTCCCTCTTGTCCTTCTCCTTTGTCCAACTTGGCTGTATGTCAGAGACTTGTGCAGTGTCCCCTGCAAGCTTTGTCTTTTAGTCGTTTTTTAGCTTTCCCCATCTCCTTAATCTCCTGGCCAGATATCAGAGACTTGCATAGTGTCCCATGCAATAGTCATAATAGCAGTTATTCTGAACCCCCCCAGATATCAGAGACTTCAAGGAAAAGCCTACAAATACATTTCCCTTCAAGCTCTCTATTGACACAAATTGCTAAAACATTCCTTTGCAATTTGCAATTAACCAATTTGCAATTGGTTAATATACATTAACCACTCTTTTTCTTAGACTTGTTGTTATACAAGGGTATGTAAGACAGAAGGTCACATTCATCATACCATGCGGCCCTAGCATTGTTCCATATTGACACGAATCAGATGAACACATTTCACAATATACATATAATACATTTTCAAAAGTTTATTTAATTCTGATAAATAAACTTTTTCTAACATCTCTTTTAATTTTTTGTAAGCATTTCTATTGTTATATACTGTAGAAGGGATTTCTGATTTCCATCTGCATTTGTTATTGTAGTATCTAGGACCAAAACTTGGTTGCACAAAAGCAAACAGACTGATTAAGACTGTACTTAGACAAAGTAGGGAGAGTAAAGGGACTTATGTTTTCAATACATCCTGTGTGTGAATTGTTCATTGTTCATGGTAAGAGTTCAAACTGTGGACAAATTACAAATTCAAATCTTTAATAATAATAATAATAATAATAATAATAATAATAATAATAATAATAATAATAATAATAATAATAATAATAATAATAATTCCACCAGTGCAGCAAACAAACAAAACAAAATATACTTGAAGTCAGTCCAACTTCATTTGTTTACTTCTCTAAACAGTTCAGACCTTGTGCATTTTGTGCATTTAGGCTCTGTTCAGATAATTTAGTGTCCATAAACAAATTGAACTCAGACCACCTAATGTGCTGTCTCAGCTATCCATCAGTAAGTTGTACCACCTCCTTTGCAGAATAACAGGCACTGGCTACAGTAAATTAGAAGAATATTAAGAACTGATAGTATCCAGAGCAAATGTGATCACTTTTGTTTTGCTTTTAGACCCTGCACTTATTCTGTGCAGAAGATGTGTTTATATCAAAAATGCACTACCATAAAAGATTTCTACTAACTGCATAATAGATAACAATTATACTGATGTTTGCACTCAGCAAATGCAACCAAACATGTCCCTGCTTGCAACTGCCTGAATCTAATCAAGCATGCATTTTTGCATGTGATGAAATATAAGGGACATACTAAGTAATAAGTGCATCCTATAGAATCATCTGAATTGCCATAATAGCTAAAAGCTGGCAAACAAGATTTTGCTACATTAGCTCACTTAATAGGTTCTCATCTGAGAAAAATAAAACTGTTTGGTTAGTCACTGACTTTTGGAAAAGAAAATATCAGTAGGCTGCTCTTTTTTGTTGTCAAAAGGATGATTCCATCACTAGTGAGACTCTGGATCAGCTGGGTATCAACAGTAACAGGTATTTCAAAGGAATGTCAATGAACACATTCAGGTAATGAAAAGGAAATTAAGTAGATCTTTTATTGAATTTTCTAAAACAACTCTAGGAGATATTGTATACAGTAAAATCTTTTCAATGAAACAAATTAAAAGCTTTTATTAATGGGAACCATTAATCATTATAGGTTAATAGCACTTAATAGTTGCTTGGACCTTGTTGCTAGGAAAATAAAGAAGCCAACTGACAAAAAACATGTGCCCAGAAAAGATCCTGGAACAGGACTATAGGAGGTGCTCTTGGCCTGACTTTCCTTAGTGTCTTGACAAAACACACTATGGAAACCTGACTTCAGTCTATGACTTGGGACTGAATCACGTCTTGGATATGTAGAGACTGTGAGCAGTTATAGTTCACATTCCCTGTTGAACGGCTGGCTAGATTTTCTGATGTCCATTGTCAGCATTTCCCATGGCCTTGAAACCTGAGGATGAAATCTTGAACATAAATTCATAATGTGTAAAATCAGTCTTTCTTTCCATTGACTTATTTTAATTGGATCCTACTGAATGTTACATGTACTGACAGATGTATTTGTCATTTTTTAATTTCATGTTAGAGACAATAAATGGTTAATTTTTACCTTTAACTTGTTGTTCTAGCATACAGGTAAGGCTACTGTATGGGTTGGAAAAGAAAGTTCTGTTGCTATAAGCATATCCTCAAAATATAATTGAAGATAGCAGTCATATGTAATTTACTCTGCTGTTAGAATGAGTTACCACCCATAACAATGAATCTAACAATAGGCCAAAGACATGAAAGTTGGAGATTCAGTGACTGCCACAGACTGTACCACTTTTGTACAGCATGGGACTATCTGAAGACAGGTATGCTGTACTCTGTAAGCTATAGAAAAATAAGAAGAAAAATGAATTAAAATAGGTATATTGTGCATTGTGCTAGTTAGAAAATATGTATATCTATTACTTGCTTTTTCTTTCTCAAAATGCTGAAGTCTAAAATGAGCGAACTGTCTCAAATACCCTTGACATTCAAAAGCTCCCCTAAATAAACTCATTGCCAAGTATTAGACATATTTTAAATTACAGCCTTTCTGCAGATATGTCAATAATACCAGCTAACTCCAATTCATGGGGAGAAATCAAGTGCTTCTACTAAAAGATTAAAGGCAACATTACAAAACAAATCATTGATTTCCATACCCTGAGAACTAACCTGACAACTAATTTTTCTTCATGTTCTTATTTCGTTCCTTTCCTTCCTTTTGCAATGAGACAAGAGTAGAATATGCACTCCTTCATTGTTTGAAATATTTGTTGACTTCAGGGAGCGTAGATTCTTATTTAAGTATACTACTTAAAAACTCGTTGACTTCCTGTCATCCCTTCAGTTCATGTTTTAAAAATATATGCCTTTACTTGGGCTGAGAAAATAGATCTATAAAGTAAGCAGACTCCACAGGCTCATATTTCTGAGTGGATATATACATGTTGTTTTCACCAAAACTTTCTTGTTTCTTCCCTTCCCTTCCCTTCCCTTCCCTTCCCTTCCCTTCCCTTCCCTTCCCTTCCCTTCCCTTCCCTTCCCTTCCCTTCCCTTCCCTTCCCTTCCCTTCCCTTCCCTTCCCTTCCCTTCCCTTCCCTTCCCTTCCCTTCCCTTCCCTTCCCTTCCCTTCCCTTCCCTTCCCTTCCCTTCCCTTCCCTTCCCTTCCCTTCCCTTCCCTTCCCTTCCCTTCCCTTCCCTTCCCTTCCCTTCCCTTCCCTTCCCTTCCCTTAATTCATTTCAAAAACATTTGTTTAAAAAAGGTTTTGAAAACTCATCTTGTTAATGTTGCTTGTTATGGTCTTCATGATTGATTTGTTATGGTCTTCATGATTGATTTGTTTGTTTTTATTTTGAAGGCAGAAAGTGACAGTGAATTATACAGAAGTCTCTGATTTTTCTCTAGTTGATAGTCTAAGGGTAAGAAGAATGTATGTAGGAGCTTCTACCAATATTACTTTTGAGTGGGGGATTGAAAGGAAGAACAACCTGGACGTTACAGCTGATAGTGCAGGATAGTATAGAGCTCTGTAAACCCATGGGGTTGTGTAAAGGGAAGGAGGAGCAGAAGGAACAAAGACGGTTATTTTAAAAGGTGTTGAAAGGGGCAGGTCATGTGTAATACGGAGCTAATCAGTATTTTTGTCTGGCTGAACTTTCTGTCTCGTTGAAGTCTCTTATCTTTTTATATTTTTCTTATTATTTTTTTTCTTAATATTTTATCTGTGTATTCTCACCCGCTCTCTTGTGTGCATGCATGCTGCAAGGACTATATGCCAGCTACAGGTGAGACCTGGATGTGTGTGAATGAAGATAGATACTAGAGGTGCCAGCTGGCTGGAGGATCAGGCACCCCTAATCTGTGGTGCCAGCTAGCAGACTAAGTGTGGGGATCTCAGTACCAGTCAGTGGTGGGACCTCTGTATATGAGTAGAATTGGTGCCAGCTACTGGAGTCAGACTGGGGATTTAGGCCCTAAGGATTGTGGTGTCAGCTATCGGAGTGAACGGGAATCCTAGCATCAGTCAGGGGCAGGGCATAGCTCTCTGGATCTGATAGATCCTACAGATTTTAAGCCTACAGTATCAGCTACTGGGTGATCAGTGTGAATGAACTGGGTGCCGGCTAGTAGTGAACTTCAGGATGGACCAGCTGGCTAGTAGGCAACCCATGAGCCAGGCATGAGGGCCTGGGATCTCAGCAGAGGCCTCGGATAGGCAGAAGGACTATGTTGGTACTTGAGGGATCTGGGCAGGAGATGCTGATTGGAGAGAGGCGTTATGTCAGTACTAAAGGGATCTGCAAATTTCAAGACAGATTAGCCAGCGAGTATGTGACCTGTGAAGTGGGTTAGGAGTCCCAGGATTCAGCTAAGGATGCTGGATAAACAGAGGGACTGTGCCAGTACTCGAGGGATCCACAAATGTGTCTAAATGTGAACCTAGAGAGTGCTGCATGTGTGCTTGCACTTGTAAACTTCTATCTCTACAAGGTGTCGAGGAATCATAGAATCATAGAATCATAGAATATCCTGAGTTGGAAGGGACCCTTAAGGATAATCAAGTCCAACTCTTGACACCGCACAGGTCTACCCAAAAGGAGGAAGAAGAGGTCTCAGCTGTGTGTGCCTGTGTACAGGCACAATCCTTAGCTGTGGCAGCCTGTGTGACCCGTCATGTCAGTGTACTGTATCTGTCTGTGTGGTGTCTCTGGAAAATGTTTTCAGCTTTGCAACTGGTTGAACCTGCAATGAGGAAAGCAGTAGCCACGTGCCCCAGCCTGGGCAGAGATCCCATGTCCCCAGGTGCTGGTCTGGGTGCCAGCAGCCAGGTAGGAGCAGTCCTAGGATGGAGTGGCTAAAGGATGTGGCTATGTTCTTCACCTCACTTAACAGATAGGTACTGAAGATAAGCTAATGAACTATGTGAACAACATGAACTATTTAGATTAAAAATAAATAAATACATAAATTAAAATGTACCTTTTTATTGTGGCGGTAGAGCATGATTCTGTTTCTGATTAAATACAAAAATGGATGTAGATCCTGTTGTATGCAAAAATATCACTTAGAACTGGGGATTTGATCTTGCAAATCAAAGTCTAATTAATTTCAACTTTCAGCCCTTTGAAAACCTGAACAGTCTCATGGAATCTGTTATGGTATGTAGTCATTTCCTTACAGCTAACTTTTATTTAAGAAGGTTTCATACATTAAACTTTCTCATGTAATGCAATACCTAAACCTGAGCCTAGTGACCCCTGCCATTTTTTCAAGCTAAACATATAAACTATTTAGGTTCTTAATAACGAAAGAAAGTCTGTTTTTCTTGGTGTCTGGGAGACAGAAGCTGATATGGAAAGCAGCAAGGAAGTTTCAAAAGTATCAGTGGTCCTAAGAAGGAGTAAAGGAAAATGGATTTCAGTTGATTATTTGCTTAGAGAGGCCTCCCAATGTTGAACTGTTTCTTCTTGCTTGATTACACCTGTGTTAAGAGAACTCACGCTTTACATTCATTGGAAATAAATGAAATTGCTGGTTCATGTAAAAACTTATCTTAATAGTTCATCACTTCTCATTAAGAGAATAGTCATTGGTGACAAAAATTTGAGAAAGCATTCAAACTGAAGAGGGATTTCATGAAATAATGGACAGAAAAAGAGAAAAAAATGAAAAAAAAAAAGTTTTTCCATCAGTCTAGTTAAGTAAATCTTACTATAAGGATAGTAATAGTCAGAAAGAAAAATCACTCAATTAAAAAATAAAATCTACAGTTTTGAGAGACTGAGAATGCACAGTTAATACAAAGACGTATGCTACTTAGAAACTTATCTGTCCCACTTCTTAGTCCCCCAAATAGGTGACTTACACCCTGATCTAAATAATTAATCTCATTTCAAAATTCAAAACAGTTTATTCCTTTAATGATGGCCTTACATAATAAAATGCAGCATCAAGATTGTGAAAGACAAAACTCACCAAAAAAAATTTTTAAAATGATACAGCTGAGTATTTCAGTTTGATAAAATAGTCTATCAACATCCTAAACTATTTAAAAGACTTTACTACTACCACCTGATTTTTTCTTTCACTTTACATTGTATTTCTGGTTGATATAGGTAAACAATGAGTTGATGAACAATAAATCAAAGGAAGCAAAGTAATGAACAACATTTGCAGAAAATTCTGAAGACCTCAAGATGGATATACAAGGGCTTGTCTCACTTTGGATATATTAAAAACAAACAAACACACAAACACACATACAAATCAGTTTTCCAGGACATGTAAGTCTTACCACAATGGAAATGGAACTGAAACTTAGGGTGGTACATGTATTATTTAGGGTATTATTATTATTTCTAAGAATTTCAAACATTACAGTTAAACAGAAATATTCTACAGGATATATCAGACCAAAACAGCTTGAAAGTTAACTATTTACAACAACTGGCACAAACTAGCTAGAGAGAAAGAATGAAAGAATTATTCACAGAATGATTGTGAATAATGAACTAATTTAGGAAAATCACAATCTATTCACGGACAATTTGTGAGCCAAAGAGAGTTGAAATTCATCAACTAAATTATTTATCATAAATTATTCACCAAGCTCTAATGAGCACCCAAAATATGGCTGCTTATCTGAAACTTATTCAAATTATCCAAAGTGCTTCTCTCTGTATAAGGACAGAAAAATTAGAAGATGATCAGAGGACTGAAGCACCTATCTTACGAAAAAAAAGGCTGAGAGAGAAGGGGAGCTGTTCAGCCTGAAGAAGAGAAGGGTCCCAGGATACTTTTTTTTAATTTTCCAGTACTCAGAGATGACATAAAAAAGGGGGAGAGTGACTTTTTCCTCTAGCAGAAAATGATAGGACAAGGGGTAATATTTTTAAACTAGAAGATAAGGGAATTAGATTAGATAATAGAAGGAAATTTTTCACTCAGAGGGTGGTAAGGTACTGGAATATGTTGCCCAAAGAAGTTGCAGATGAACTTGAACACCCTGGAGGTGTTCAAGACCAGGTTGGATGAGGTCCGGGGCAACCTGATCTCAGGGGTGGCATCCTTGCCCATAGCAGGGAGGTTGGAATTAGATGACCTTTAAGGTCCCTTCCAACCCAAGCCATTCTATGACACTTTCCTACTTTTCAATATCTCCTGACTGTTTTCACTGTATTTATGTTCCAAGATAAAATATAAAGTAAAGAACAATATACAATTAAAAGATAATAAAAAGAAGGGAAAAATCAGTATTATTTTCAAATCTAAAAATAATTTTTACTGAGTTTAACTCAAGCTTGTGGTGATTCTGATTCTGAGATATCTAACATTAAAACTGTCTGACTGAAAATGTTATTAGAAAATGTATATTTTATTTTTTATTTTGAACCAATGTTAATTCAGATTTCTAGAAAAAGATTTCTTCACCTGTTGTGTTGTTGTTAATAATTTGGCTGTTATAACTTTTCAGTCACCCACTACGTAAATAGGGAACACATCACTTTTTCTCATCTAGCAATGATGGCAATTAATATTTCATTAATTTGTGACTTATATTGTTTCTAGTTTACAATGGCTATAAAAATAATGATGAGTACCACATTACAAACAGTAATGTTACTCAGTTATATGAATCATACTAGGTGTTTAAAGTGTGCTAGCTATTAGATTAAGAACAAGCACAATGTGCATATTATATGCATGTGCAACTGTCTCTGTACACAGTAGTGATCATGCACTGCAATAAATAACTTTGTAAATATGTTGAAGCCCCAGACTTAAAAATTTCTAAAGACCAAAGAGAGATTGTAAATTATATAAAAGGAACTGGAAAAAAAAAAAAAAAAAAAAAAAAAAAACAACAACAACAAAAAAACACTTTAGATGGCAATTTATTTTACATAGTTTTAGCCACCTTGCAGAAGGACAATTAGTTTCATGAAATTTTCTGTATCTAAAATTTCAGCTTTGGGCTAGTCACTATAGACTCCCTTCACATTTAGTGACAAGAAACAGGCATGTTCAAGAGGCTGATTTTTCAGACCTGCTTTTGAATGCCCTTTTTAGAGTAAGATTAATTGCCTTAAAGAAGTGCACACTGTTCTACAGAAGGACTCTAGATTGATTATCTCACACTTAAACATCTAACTTCTAGACACCTATGATAAAGGAGATGTGTCTCACTATAAGCTGAGGCTGTAGTTTCCTTAACTCTTTTTTGTAGTTAATGGAAAAAGAAAAAGGGCCTCATCTAGAAAGTGACTTAAGAATATACTTGGAGTGAGTAGCAGCAAAAAGTGTTTTGTTTTTTTTTCCTCTGTTGACCTTATGATTCTGTGACTGATAAATGAGAAGCTTCAGAGATGTACAGAAAGTTATGAGAGAAAAAAGGGGCATGAATATGAAGCTTTTAAGGATGACAGTTAGGTTTCTAAAGTTTGTTAAGCTAATTTTAGCCTTAGTGACTGAACTTTGATTGCACTAGTGGATTGTCTTTGTGTGACATTGCACACAATATTTTTTACTTGTTCCTCAGTGGAAATTACCTGTCAGACCTCTCTCTGAAGCTTAGAGCGTTTTTTTGCTTTTTTTTTTTTTTTTTTCTTCATGAACTGTATTGAGAAGATGATAAGAGATGCATTGCAACAGTTGCTAATAAACAGGAAACTACTCATCCTTGGACACTGATCTCATTCTCATAGTGAGTTTCAGTTTTAGAATGGTATTTATCTGTCTGCTTTAGTCCTCTAAGTGTAGTGCTCCAAATACCTAGTTAGTTGTCCAAAATTCATCTGTTCTCACTACAGTGAAGGAGCTACTCCCAAAGTACAATTCATGTCATGGTGAAATCAGAGGCAGGTGGATAAAAGCTTTTCTGATGTGCTTAATGCTGACTCGGTATCTGTACTGATACAGGAAGCCTGGAATAATAGTTCAAATTTAGTTACCTAAATTTCACTCCCCCCCCCCCCAAAAAAAATAAAAAATCCTATTTTTAGTGTTTTATTCTGTAATTCTATTATTAATCCGTAACTCTATATGGGAAATAATAGTGCTTTTTGCTTCGGCAGACTGATGTGAGGAAAGAAGCTTAGAAATACCTAATTGATACAGATTTTCCACTATTCTAGCTCTTCTGATTCACTGGAGATTTCTATTTCTAAGTTAGACACTGAGGAACAAAAGAAGGGAATTTACCAGACCCACTTTAATAAAACTGAGAGGAATTTTTCTCGAATCTATAGTGGATCCATATTTGTAGCTGTTTAAACCAGTGCAAGAATGTTTTATTCAAACTTTCTACAAACAGAAACCAAAAGACTCAATTTCTGTTATCTCATTTATTCTGTGAACAATATTTAATAACAAATAACTATATAAAAAAAGGATGAACTACTGGTTAAGTAACAAACAGAATTCTTGGGAGATAAAAATTCAACATAACTGTCACATTTGACCTAAGTAATCTATGGGAAAAAAAATAACTGTTTTTCTATCTCCTACTTCCAAACTTTAAAATGGCGATATTTATACTTCACAAGGACATTATACAGTTGAGTGTTCTGCAGCATTCAGATATTGTTGTGATAGTGTTATATAAAGATAGATAGATAAGGGAGGCATAATAGAATATTTCTACAGTACATTCTCAGTATCTCTGTTCCCACCTGGCTTCACCAAAATATATCACTGTCTACTAAATCTCCTACTCATATGTGCCAAAGATGAATAAATGATATGAAGTGCCTTTTACTGAGTAAACTTTTATTTGGAATCACTTAAAGCCTTACAATCTTTAACATAACACTTTTCCAATAAAGTAATAATTGTGTGTCACAGTTTGCATGTTGTGTCTTATTAGTCAGAGCCCTATGGTTAGTATACTGTCATTTCTTCTTTTATTGGGTAAGTTGAAGATTTTGTTGAAATTATAAGCCAAACATATTTCATCCCTATTTACTTTTTAATTATCAGCAGTATAAAATGCAGAAAACCTCAGGTCTTAGTTTATTTTACAACAGTGCACACAGTTTTGTGCACTGTAATAGAATTTATTTTATGTATTCACACACTTGACTCTCCTGGAAAATGACTATTGAAATATCAACATATTAGTGACTACAAATTATTTTGTAACTTAAGTATTGAGTATCTTAATATACAAAAAATGCTGAACTTTTTTTAATTCCCTTAAATCTGTCTAATCAATTTCATTATACCAATTTTATTTCAATAACATTGACACTGGATAAGCTCATGATGTGTAATTTAAAGATAAATTATTCTTCTATTTGCTTTAGGATGATGTCTGTGTAAATGGACTAAAGAAACTTTAATTGGAAAAGTTAATTTTTTAATGAAACAGTAGATGAGTTCACTTTGAGCTCAATTAACACTTTAATTGTTGAGTATGTTTGGGCTGATAATACGACTTTAAAACAATGCACAAAGGCACATGCACCTTCCAGGTCCTGTGCTACCAATTACACATCACAAAATATATGTAAGTAATGATCACATTACCAGCTCTCTCCATGTATAATCTGTCTCGAACTCTCGCTTCTGTAAAATTTATTTATTTGTTATTGATGAATGTTCTGTATTTTTATTACAAGTTATTATTAACACCTATTGCAAGTGCTGCAATAGCTGCAAACTTACTCAGGTACTCAACGGTCAAGCAGAGGTAGAGGTTGTGCAGACACATACATGTAGACACATGTGAAAAGTTGAACAAAAATTAGCAGGCAACATGAAAACATAGGTTTCTTGAAAATACATCCAAGACAATGTTTACAAGCTTTTACAGCATATAACTCTACACAGCCACAATTCCTTGGCAGATTACACAGTCAATAACCCCTTCTCTGCTGGATCTGAAGGAGAGACATGAATACATCACATGTCTACTTAACTTTAGATTATGACTTCCCATAAAGTTTTATACTGGTTATGCTTAAAAGAATACTAAAATATTTGAGCCTTTTTTACTTTGCCTATACTACTGGTGACCAGCTGGATTTCACTCCATTCACCACTTCATTGTAGGCCCGGCAATCTAAACAGTTGTTAACCCAGAAAAGAGTGTACCTGCCTAAGCCATGGACTGCCAACTTCTCCAGAAAAATACTGTGGGAGACTGTGTCAAAGGCCTTGCTGAAGTCTAGGTAGACTACATTAATAGTCTTTCCTTCATCGACCAGGTGAGTTACCTCATCATAGGAGATAAAGTTGGTCAGGCAGGACTTGCCTTTCATGAACCCATTCTGACTGTGTCTGATCCCCTGGTGGTCCCGCATATGCTGTGTGATTGCATTCAAGACTACCTGTTCCATCACGTTTCCTGGCACCAAGGTCAGGCTGACAGGCCTGTAGTTTCCTGGGTCCTCCTTACTACCCTTCTTATAGATGGGCGTCACATTCATAAGTTTCCAGTCCTCCGGGACCTCTCTGGATGATCAAGACCACTGATAGATGATTTACACCCAGCAATCACATCCACCAACTCCCTCAGCACCCTCAGATAGAATCCATGTAGGCCCATGGACTTGTGACAGTCCAAGTGAAGCAGGTCTCTGTTTCCACCTGAACTGTGGGGGGTTTCTTCTCCTCCCCATCTCAGACTTCTAGATTGGGAGGCTGAGTACCCTGAGGATAAGTGGTCTGACTAGTAAAGACAGACATAAAGAAGGCATTAAGAACCTCATCCTTTTCCTTATCATGTTCCCCTCTGCATCCAATAAAGGACGTAGATTCTTCTTGACTTCTCCTGTACTGTTTGGATATATATATATATATATATATATGTATGTATATATGTATATATGTATATATATGTATATATGTATATACAGAAAAGCTAAAGCCCAGAATAAGCTCAATCTAGCTCAATCTATCTATATATATATATCTTTTATGACAGGGGAAAGCCACTGTCATAAAAGATATATATATATAGATAGATTGAGCTAGATTGAGCTTATTCTGGGCTTTAGCTTTTCTGTTTCTTTCCCCCTGTACATGCTAGTCACTTCCTTGTATTCCTCCCAAATTCCTGGTAACTTCTTCCACGGGTTTACGTGGCAAGGCGTTGGTAGCAGGGGGGCATAGGGGTGGCTTCTGTGAGAAGGATCTAGAAGCTGCCCCATGTTTGGGAAGGGCCCCACTGCTGACCAGAGCCGAGCCAATAAGTGATGTTGTTTTGCGCCTCTGTGAGAGCATATTTAAGACAGGGGAAAAAAATGCTGCGCCACACAGCAGCTGGGAGAGCGAAAGGAGTGAGAAACAGCCTTGCAGGCGCCAAGCTCAGTGAAGAAGGAGGGGGAGAGGTGCTCCAGGCGCCGTAGCAGAAGTCACCTGCAGCCTGTGGTTAGGACCACGGTAAAGCAGGATGTCCCCCTGCAGCCCATGGAGTACCACGGTGGAGCAGGGTTCCACGCTGCAGCCCGTGGAGGAGACCACGGTGGAGCAGGTGGCCCTGCACCGACGGAGGCTGCTGCCTGTGGAAGACTCCTGCCGGAGCAGATTCCGGGCTGGACCTGTAGCCCATGGAGAGGAGCCCACGCAGGAGCAGATGACCTGGCAGGACCTGCTGCCCGTGGGGGACCCAGGTTGGAGCAGTTTTCTCCTGAAGGATGAACCCTGTGGTACAGACCCATATCTGGAGCAGTTCTGGAAGAGCTGCTGTCTGTGGGAAGCCCACACTGGATCAGTTCATCAAGGACTGTATCCCGTGGGAGGGACCCCACAAGCACAGGGGAGGAGAGTGACCGAGAAGGAGCGGCAGAGAAGAAGTGCTGTAGACTGACCATAGCCCCCATTGCCCCATTCCCCTGAGCCACTCGGGGGGAGGAGGTGGAAAAGGGTGGATGGGGGGGGAAGGTGCTTTTGGTTTCTTTCCTTTGTTTCTCATTTCTCTAACTTGTTAGTAATAAGCAATAAATCTTACTATCTCCCTATGCTGAGTCTGTTTTGCCCGTTACAATAATTACTGCGTTATCTTCTTGTCGTTATCTCAACCTTTGAGCCCTTTTCATTATATTTTCTCCCCGGTCCACTTTGAGGAAGGGGAGTGATAGAGCAGCTGTGGTGGAGCTCAGCTGCCCACTAGAGTGGAACCACGACATGGACATAAACTCTCTTTTTCTCCTAGAGATTTAGAAATATTCCTCTCTTCAGCCATGCTAGTCTTCTTCCCCACCAGCTCATCTTCCAGCACATGGAGACAGCCTGCTCCTGCACCTTGCAGACTTCCTTCTTGAAGAGTGTCCAGCCTTCCTGAACACCTCTGGCATTCAGGACTCCCTAACAGTGTCCTGATCAATTCAAAGTCTGCCCTCTGGAAGCCCAAGGTAGCAGTTGTATGAACACCACTTCCTGAAATCATCAAGAATAGAGAACTCTACCATTTTGTGGTTACTCTGTCCAAGACAGTTCCCAATCACCACATCTCCCACCAGCCCTTTGTTCGTGAACGGTAGGTCTAGCGGGGCACCGCCTCTTGTAGGCTCACTAACCAGCTGAGTCAGGAAGCTGCCTTCCACACATTCCAGGAACTTCCTAGACTGCTTCCTGTGGACTGTATTACATTTCCAGTATATGTCCAGTAAGTTAAAATCCCCCATGAGAACTGGTGCTGGCGATTGCGTGAATTATGCCAGCTGCTTATTGAAAGCCTCATCTGTTTCTTCATCCTGGTTTGGTGGTCTACAACAGATGCCCACCAGGATGTCCACCTTGTTGGCCAACCCCCTGATTTTTACCTCTACCGTACCATTCCCAAACCCGAGCTCAAAAACACCGAAAAACTCTCTAATATAGAGAGACATGCCACTACCCCTCCTTTGTTGCCTGTCCCTTCTGAAGAGCTTATAGCCATCCATTGCAGCACTCCAGTCATAGGAGTGGTCCCACCACATTTCAGTGATGACACATTTTGTCCATTTTTCAACATGCGTTGCTGGCTATTCAACAGCTGATTCTTTATATGGATTCTCCACTGGATTTTCAGCTGGACTGCAGGTATTAACAGTGGCTAATCAGTAAAGTCATTGACAAGTTAATAGCTCTGTTTTCCTTATATAATATTTTGCTTTCATTACTGTGACAAAAAAATAATATGTTTTGATTATATTCTGTTTTGGAAAAATGTCTGTCACTTCTATGGACTTCTTGTATACTAGTTTTAACTATGCTATATATTCAAACTCCAAAAAGAAACAACTTAAATGGGTTTCAGACTTTCTGTCCTCAAAAATGCTAGGCCATGGAAGCACAGGAGCCTGGGATGTGGCTTGAATTATATACGACAACTTCTTTCAATAAGACTGTGCAGATCAGAAAGGAAATATTCCAAGAAAAATGGCTCCCTTCTCACCCTGCACATTGCTTTATATGATGCTTATCTTGTTTTTTAAGTGCAAAATAAAGTAACCTGATAATTTCTAATATGCCATCATACCTCCAAAGATAAGCACAGGAAAAGTCTGCCCCAAACCTCACCTTACTGAATATGTCCAAAAGAACAAAAGAAAAGGAGCAAGTGAAGAGAAGTAGCCACCTGCCAGGATAAGTGAAATCCCTAACTCTAGTGGTTGTCAATGGGTTAGGCTTTTTGACCTACTGCTCAGCATGATCTTTATAAGCCTTCTCAGCAGTAATTTTTCAAAGCTTTTTTTTTTTTTTTTTTTTTTTTTTTTTCCACTGAGCTGTCTTAAAAATAGTTTTCTTGTACATCTTTAAATTTAGGTGTGACTTTAGGTGGAGAAGTTTTGAAGTGCCCATTGTTACCCTAAGTTCTCATGTGGTGATTTAAGTAATTTAAGTAAAGCATAATTAAGCCAAAAAGGGACTGCTCTGAAATTTTAAAATCATAGCTTAAAAAATTCAAGGAGAATAAATAAAAATAGTACTCCCATTAACAACCTTTAACAGGATGAGCATATATTTTGACTTTAAAGAATATATAAACATAGACATATGCAGGAACAACTTTCTATTTCTTTAAACTTTTAAATCTAAATTGAGTTAAATATATACATGTATGTATATCACATCTAAAAATCAGATGGTTCCAGTCCAGACTCTCTCAAATTAATGCAAATATCTAAGTGAGGAATTTAACTACCCAAGCTTCTTCACAGATGATGCAAATGAGAGACCACAAAAGGATGATTTTTAAAAGGAATTGAACCACCCAGTACAGAACAATTTCTCTCTCTGGTAATTATATTAGAAACATGAACTTCTGCACATTTAACTTGAATGTTTAAAGGTGGCATACTCTCTTCTGTGGCTATTTTTCACTTTATCAAGCACAATTCCCAGATGAATTAGAGGACAAATAAGAGATGCCGATGGCTCAGTTTTTAGTATCTCCTCATTACCAGGATGCAAATCTGAACACTTAGGGGATGCTCCAGGAGCTGAAGAGTCACATTGGCCTTTGGGAGAATCAATCCCACTCATATCAGGAGCTCAAGCTATCCTTGGCAACAGCTGAACCTTTTCTACATAGTCCTGCAGGTCTTCCTTTATATTTTCCTTCTCATCCTATTTTATTTACTGCCTTTTAGGGAATGTCAAAGGTTTGTCTGCAGACAAATGGCTACAAAACCAGAAAACAGATGACTGTGACAAGTCCCTGCTATTTGCAGTATAAATGTCCCTTCTCTGTGGCAGAGCTCAGGACTTAGATTGACTGTTTGCTTCTTTGCTTGCTGTGGCTCTGTCAGCACATAAAGGTGTACGCTCTTGTAACTTCTGTCAGTTTTACAGGTGTTCAAACCATGAGAAAGAATCTTCAAATACAAGCTTTGCTGCAGTTTAAACTAAGGTTAGTGATTAGTTATAAACCAGCATATTTGATGTAACTCTAGAATAAAATATAGCAAAAGGAGTTTAATATGCTGGTATTAAAAGCAGGAAAAACATCCTTCAATACATCATTTTCTTTTTCTAAGATGTTTGACCTAATGTTTTGCTCAATTGAGCAGTGACAAATGGATAAATACAATACCCAGTGCCACAGCAGAATACATTGAATGACACTGTGAAAGGACAGAATTCCACAAATTCCACACGTGAAGGTGTGGAGAACTTCCCTTGCCATACAGTGCAGATGATTAACATGGGAATGTCTGCTACACAGGACCTTTTGTCAGCTTAGAGTAACTCTGTTATAAATGTATGTATGTATTTATTTATTTAATACTGTTGTTCTATTGTCTTAGCTCCCAAGGCAAAGTTGGCGGTCTTTCTTTATCTTTTCAACCTAATATAATAGACAATGCCTGTTGTAGAAAACATCTATTTTAAGTGGACCAGCTCTAAAAAAGCTGGAAAGAAGTAAAATATGAAGCCAAATCATGAAAGCCACACAATAATAGAGCCCTGGTCTTGGCAGAAGTGTAGCCCCAGCAAGGCCACAGAGGTAGTTTGGCAGAGGGTTGTAACTCAGTTAAACCCTATTTACACTCATGTGGCTCCCCTATCCTGTTAACAGCATCATGGCTGCCATGGCAACCACTATAGCCAATCACCATCTGCATTGGAAATTTCAGCCAACCAAGAGCAGGCATTCCGTATCCACTTCTTATGAATGACGTAGAGCAGGGAGTTCATGCACACCCCAAGTGTACCTGTGACTAAAAGTACTTTCATGTCCAAACCTAGTTAGTCTCCATGCTCTCAATTTGGTCTCAAGCAATAAAGTAGTATTTCTGCCAGTGTACATAGCCAAAAGTGAATCCAAATTGCAGCAGACAGCACATAGAAACAGAGAGCTGATACTAGTGAACATACAGGTATGTATCTCAAAACAAAACAAAACAATCCCACGAAAAACAGTATTTTTAAAGACTTGTTATTATTAGACAGAAATATCAGCCACTCCTGGCTTGACAGCTCAGCTTTCCCTGACAATGGTTTTTCTTGTCCAGATTTATGTCAATATTACTACCCATTAATCTGATAAACCTGTGATTTCCAGGCTGTTATAGACAGATTGCACTGAAGTAGTATATACCAGCCAACAAAAGAGTGTTAGCAAAGTGTTGAGATCATTAATTGGCTTACGTTACCCCATACTCCTGTGGATTCCTCTCTCTCCCCATACCCAACAGCCAGCTTCTCCTTCAAAATATCATTTGGCTGTTTTTCCCCCCTTGTTTTTTGTTGAGATTTTGTCCCACTTTTTTTTTTTTTTTTTTTTTTCCTACTCTTTGCCTTATCACTATCTCAAGTTTTTACTGGCTTCTACTTGGCTTTTACTGTGATGAAATCCATTTCCTCAACCTTGACTTCATTTGCATTCACTGTTTCCTGATACATTGTGGTTGAACCCGGCAAGCAGCTAAGCACCACATAGCCATTCTCTCATCTGCCTTGCTGCCCTGCAGTTTTAATGGAGACAGAACTGGGAGAAGAAAAAAAAAATAATAAAATAAAAATAAAAAAAAGTAAAAGCTTGTGGGTTGAGATAAAAACAATTTAATAGGACAGAAGAAGAAAAAAAAATAATGATAATAATAATGGTAAATAAAATGGTAAATAATAATGGTAATAGAATGTACAAAACAGGCAATGCATAATGCACTTGCTTACCACATGCTGGCCAGTTCCCAGCCCATCCTGGAGCAGCTGCTTGCCCCCGCCATCCCACATTAATTGTTCAGCATGACATCAGTTGGTATGGGACATCCCTTTGGACAGTTTGGGCCTGCTGTCCTGGTTCTGTCCCCTCCCAGCTCCTTGTCCTCCCAGCCTCCACTGCAGGACGATGTGAGAAGCTGAAAAGTCCTCGGCTTATTGTAAGCATTGCTCAGCAACAACTAAAACACTAGCATTATTCTCAACCTAAATCCAAACACAACACCCTCTACTAGGAGGAAAAATAACTCTATCATAGCTGAAACCAGGTACACTAACTGAAACAATTTAATTGTCAAAATTCAACATTCCAAAACCTGATTATTTATTTATTTATCCAGCTGTATTCCATTTTCCTCCCTTGTCTGTTCATACTAACAGCCAGCTAGTTGGTCTGTCATTCAGGTACACCACACTAGAGTGTTTAGAACCACCGCTCTTTTTTGTTCTTCAGCCTCTGTAAGACTCAGTTCATTCTTTATGCACCATGTATTGGAAAAATCTTTCCTTTGGGTACCAACAGATAAAAATGTAAGTATCTCATACTTCAGTGTCTTCTCAGTTAAAATTACAATATGCCTAGAGGTATTGCTTAAAATAAAATAAAATAAAATAAAATAAAATAAAATAACATAAAATAAAATAAAATAAAATAAAATAAAATAAAATAAAATAAAATAAAATAAAATAAAATAAAATAAAATAAAATAAAAATAAATTAAAAAAAGAAAAAACTTTTGAAGGATTGTAAACTTATGTATGATATTTTGTCCATGGTTTTGATTTAAAAAGAAATAAATAGCGGGTAGCATACATGTTCATTCAATCAGGACAATTAGTAGAGTAGTTCATGCAGTGTATTGATGGTTCATCCTGACTCAGACATGTCTTTTAGTAGAATCATAGAATCATTAAGGTTGGAAAAGACCTCCAAGGCCATCTGGTCCAAACATTCCCCTATCACTAGTATTACCCAATAAACCATGTCCCTACGTACCTCATCAAGGATGCCATTTTCTTTCATCTTCCCCATGCCTGTCCATTCACAACTGTGAGAAAATCTTACTTTGAAGCCAAAGAGAGTTTTTTGTTTGTTTTGTTTTGTTGTTGTTGTTGTTTTTAAATCAGAGTCCTTTATCATTTATCTATCACCTCCTGTAACGCATTTGCTTCATATGTTGATACAAAAACAGTTAGGGATTTAGCTTAATGGCTAATCAAGTGGACTCCAGGAAAATAATGCTATAGAGCTTCTTTTAGCAGATTATAAGCTTGATAAAGTGTACTTTGTGTTGATGATCTTTAGCAAATAGATTATTAGATTTTCAAAAGAAGCTAATATTTCTAATTCAGCAAGACCAGCCCTCCAATAGGATTTAATATAATTTTTGAATGTTGCATGTACAGAAACAGAGATTAATTCCCACTGCAGTTCTAATAACTGTAAAGAAGTAATACCTCATCTTCTGTCACAGAAGCCTGGGACAGTGAAAAATATATGACTTGGCCCACATTCTGGATTTACACATCCATCCGAGACTACATATTCTACATTAATAACACATTCATAACAGCTATAACATAATTTTCTGTTTTCATACAGTTAAAGTTATCAAGTTGTCATGTCCCTGTGACAGTAGTCCCTCTTGTTTGACCCTGACTCTCTTGCACTATCTACAGGCTTTACTGTTTATTTTTCATAACACTACTTAAACAGGAAAATGAATAAGAGTCAACAGTGCACCCTGGCAGACAGGAGGACCAACTATACCCTGCACTAAGCACAGCATTGCTAGCTGGTCAAAGGAAAGTGATTGTCCTGCTCTGCTGTGTGCTGGTGTGGCCTCACCTTGAGTACTGTGTGCAGTTTTGGCCTCCAAAAGGACCTCAAACTGTTAGAGAGTGTCCAAAGGAAGACTACAAAGATGGTGAAGGGTATAGAGGACAAGACATATGAGGAGCATCTGAAGTCATTTGGATTGTTCAGCCTAGAGAAGAGGAGTCTGAGGTGAGGCCTCATTGTGGCCTGCAGCAGGAGAGAAGGTGCAGGTGCTGAGCTCTGATAGCGGAAAAGCATAGATCTGGGACAGGGGAGGGTCAGGTTGGATATTAGGGAAAGGTTTGTCACCAAGAGGGTGGTTGGGCACTGGCGCAGGCTCCACGGGGATGTGGTCATGGACTTAATGATCCTTCTGGGTTCCTTCCAATTCAGGATATCCTATCTGAGGAATTCTACGATTCTTGGTAATATTCTAGAATATTCCTTGATCCTTTTTTTTTTTTTTTTTTTGGTTTGTTTTCTTGTTCTCTGTAAAGTGGAAGCAAACTACCCGTTTCCTGTTAAGGGAATGCTTATCTTCTTTGACCTACTATTTTTCATATGAGATCAAGGCATTAATGCTTACCTTTGCTGTGTCAATGAAGCCAGTCTTTATTGTTCTCTCATTAGTTTTTCAAAGATTTTATGTATCTATTTATTTATTTATGTCTTTTCATTTTTCTCTCAGGAAATGTCTCTAAATGTCCTCTGAGACAGTTTATTGTAATCTATCTATCTATCTATCTATACATAAGAAAAAAAAAAAAAAAGAAAAAAGTTTGAGACAGAAGTTACAGAAGCCTTCACAATACTTAGGAAGTGAGCCTAATAGGACTGTTACTAAGCCAGATTATTACATGCTAAACAATGCTATCAAATTGTTTATTTGTGTGTAAGCCGTGTTGATCTACTGCATGTATTTACTTGTTCTTTTCTTGCAAAGGCCATCATTTTATCTTGTATTTTAAGAACAGCAGAAAAATATGTACTTATACTGTTGCAACTATTCCTGTTACTAATACAGGTAGAGAGCTTGTGGGTGAGAGTTAGAGATCGTACCAATAATAATAATTACAACAGCAGTGGTAAAAACCTGCAGTTAAGTCACGAGCCTCATTGTTTCATATGATTTGAAGTGTGAACTAAGATATGATTCACCTTGGTCAGGTCCTTGTATTGCCATAGTTGAGAAGAAGAAACCTATTAAGTTTAGTTGTTAGGAGAACAAAGTATACATTCTTTAAGAAAATGATGCTTCTTCAACATTTGTTTCATTTTGAAATATGAATAATTCATATTCTGTGTTAAAATATAATCTTGTATTAAATATATATATAGAATGTTGGGTGTTTCCTACTGTACAAATGAACATGGAATGATACTGTTAAGTGATGCATTTTTACTTCTTTAAAATGAAAGAGTTGCCATTTTAAATTGGGATAATAAAACAATTTCCTTGGATAATTTTCTTTCCTGACTATATTCAAAATAAACATGTTCCTGAAAAATGCATTACCGCATAAAAAACTTTTGTTAGAAATGTGGACTATTGTGTACTTGTTTAGTAAAAGCAAAGTAAATATAAAATGGCATTTAATAAAAATTAACAACTTAGATAAATCAAGATATATGGAGTTTGTTTGTTTGTTTGTTTGTTTTAATACATAAATATATTAATTTGTGTCTCAGGGGTGATATCTTTTAAATAATGTTTAACAGAAAAATCAGTAACTAGAATACTGTGTTCAGCTTTGGGCCCCTCACTATGAGAAGGACATCAAAACCCTGGAGCATGTCCAGAGAAGGGCTATGAAGCTGGTGAAGGGCCTGAAACACAAGTCTTATGAGGAATGGCTGAGGGAACTGAAGTTGTTTAGTCTGGAAAAGAGGAGGCTCAGGGGAGACTATTGCTCCAGCTACCTGAAAGGAAGGCGTGCAGAGCTGGGTGTCAGCCTCTTCTCACAGGTAACTAGTGATAGGACTAGGGGGAATGGTCTCAAGTTACACCAGGGGAGGTTTAGGTTGGAAATCAGGAGACATTTCTCAGAAAGAGCAGTCAGGCATCGAGATGGGTTTCCCAGGGAGGTGAGGTGGTGGAGTCAGCGTCCCTGGGAGTGTTCAAGGAAAGGTTGGACATGGTTTATTGGGTGATATTGGTAGCAGGGTGGTGGTTGGACCAGATGATCTTGAAGATCTTTTCCAACCTTAATGATTCTATGATTCTATGGTTCTGTGAAATTTAGTACTTCAGTTAAATACTTCATTGATTTTGTATGGTGGTCCTGGGGTCACAATCTGATGTAGCTCATCAGTTACAAAATTAGATTTCACATCACAGTGTCACATTGTTGAGATCGCCATCTTAAAGCAATTGTTAACACTATAGAGCTGTCCTCTGAAACAAACTAGTCATTCTTTTATATGATCGTTGTATACAGTAATTTGTTTCATAACATAAATCACTACATATTAAATTCTATAACATGCCCATAAAGAGCAAAACCAACATATTTGCATAAGCAGTAACATACGTATGTGTATACTTATGTCTATACATATAAATATAAGCAAACAGGTATATGTATATTTTTATTGATATTTTAGAACTATCAAACAATGAAATGAGACTGGTGAAATTTCCTAGCCATTTTTCATGATTATACTGTGGTTATTTCAGATTCCTTTCTAGTTTTGAAAGGTGTTGGGAGTTTAGCTGGGATACTTTTATATATTTGATTCTTTTTTACTAAGTTGTGCAGCAAGGTGTGATCAGGAAAGAAAAAAAAAAAAAAAAAAAAAAAAAGCCAGTCTAATAAGCTTATTTCAAAAGAGGGAGCAAAAAGAGAGGTTATATTAGTCAGAACTAGCAGTTTACTTTCAAGGTAAATTGCATGCATTCAGAGCTGAAAACGTTCTCATGAGACTGTCACCTCTGCAAACAGTGCAGTTCAGGCTGGTAGATTTCATGACATTATGCTATATTCTCTGCCGTCACATGCCAAAAATATATCACGCCTAATTAATTCAGTGCTTTGTAGATACAGTAATTTGGAAATGTTTGTGACAACAGCCCCTGGCCAGGATACTCTGAAACACGATTTTGTCAATATGGCTTGCAGAACTTGTCCCAAAAACTAGGCTGTAAAATGACGTATGGGGAAATGAAATTTCTACAGGTGACCTTGAGACTGCATTTTGCTTTTGAACACTTATTTTCTTCTATCACAAGACTTTTGGAAGTATTGTTCCGATTTTTTATTTTATTTTTATTTTGTAATATTTCATGGCTATATTATTCTGTTTTCAATCACTGAAGAACACAGGAACTAAATGGAAACAACATAGTATCAGAACCATGCTTCAGAGGGTATAGTTCCATATAGGCTTCTAGTATAACTTTGCATGCCACCCTGAAATGTACCTTCCCTTCCTTTCATGCCGTATCTCCAGAATTAGTTTAATCCAGATCATTTCTCTGATGTAGTTTACCGTGCAGCACCAAAGGCTATTTATTTATTTATTTACTTACTTACTTGCAGTAGAAGGGATTGATTAAAAAAGGGGGCTGTGTATAAGTGGCAATGAACAGCTAAGGAGAGGCATGTGTCATATAAATAGAAAGGGATGAAGAGATGTGTCATGAAAAAAATGCGAGTCTTGACTTTGTGGAGTTCAATTAACAAAAAGGGGGCAATGATCCAAGTATTTCAAGCATAAATATTTATTAAAAATAGGCTTACTTCAAAAAAAAAAAAAAAAAAAAAGTGAAGAAGAGCAATATGAACAAGGGTTCTAGGTGTGCTGCCTAATTCTGGAAAGCACAAATCAGCAAAATTTTGACAAACATGAGACAATCACTTCCAAGGCAGAACTTTGGCAGACTAAAGTCTGAACTGTTACATGAAAGGAGACCTTTGGAGTTTACATTGTAAATGACATGTACAGAAAAGATGTGAAATAAATTAAAAAAAAAAAAAAAGTGTTTCACCTATTTTAATTTCTTGTTCATTTATATCAATTAACACTGTTGCTTGCTGAGAATATAAATGACTATAACTTGCTCTTAATGTAATATATTCCTTTGTGCATAGAATATGAATTGACTGCTCTGCATTCTGTTTTCATTCTAACCTGCAACAAACAAAACTTTATTTTGTCACTACTTCATTTAACGCAATGCCCACCTTGCCTGTAACTCTTGGAATTAGTCTCTTGAAATCCTCTGTGGAATTACATATCTTGCTCTGCTGCACACTGTGCAAGAATACCTGTCTTGCCAAGAAAATAATAGTAGTCAAAGGCAATTTTCAGGATGATGGGGGTTTGGCCAGTTAGAATAAATTGGGAAAAAAAAAATCTTAAAAGCTCACAAAAACTTTTTAACTAGTCTTTTGATTTAAATGACAAAAATTGCCGAAGCTCTTAGTTAAGCATATGTTGTGGTTTAACCCGGCTGGCAGCTAAACACCACACAGCCGTTCGCTCCCCCTCCCCCTCCCTCTCTGGGACGGGGGAGAGAAATGGAAAGTGAAGCCTGTGAGTTGAGATAAAGACAGTTTAATAAGACAGTAAAATAATAATAATAATAATAATAATAATAATAATAATAATAATAATACAATGGTACTACTACTAATAATATGTACAAACAAGTGATGTACAATGCAATTGCTCACCACCCGCTGACCGATGCCCAGCCTAACCACGAGCAGTCCGGCCCCCTCCCCCAGCTAGCCACCCCTATATATAGTTTAGCGTGACGTCAGATGGTATGGAATACCCCTTTGGCTAGTTTGGGTCACCTGTCCTGGGTCTGTCCCCTCCCAGCTCTTGCTGCACCCCCAGCCTGCCCGTTGGCAGGACAGAGCAAGAAGCTGAGATGTGCTTGGCTTAGTATAAGCACTGCTCTGCAACAATTGAAACATCGGGGTGTTATCAGCACTCTTCTCATCCCAAGCCAAAACACAGCATTCCACCAGATACTAGGAAGAAAATTCTGTTCTAACTGAAACCAGGACAACATATTTAACCCATTTATCTGATCTCCTTTATCCATCTTTCTCATATCTCCTAAAATCACAGAATGAATGGAAAGGAAATTACAGTAATAAGAACTGTTAGGATTGGAATGTAATTGTTTCGCTTTGTGGTTCAAGTCCTCCTCCATTTTATAAAGGGGGTACAGAACTAAAAATGGCCTTTTGATAAGCATTGGGATCTGACCATTGTTACAGAGGTACAGTAAGTTAGCATGAGCATCATGATAAACACAAATTGTCTTTCTTTAAAAATAAGAACATAACGAAAATAAAATAAAATAAAATAAAACACTTAAAAAAAAAATCTCAATAAATATTATTTGCACTGAGGTAAGGTATATATTTATAGAAATTATGCCACCATTTTGAAATACTAGAAGTCTCATTCCATTCTTTTCCTGAGTTGACAGCAACTATCTGACAATTACAATCCAGCCAATTCCTTATCTACTGAATAGTCCACTCTTCAAGTCCAATTTGGAGATCAAGTTGTCACGTGGGACAATGTCAAAGGCTTTACAGAAGTCCAGGTAGGTGACATCAGTCAGTCCACTCTTGTCAACTGATGCAGTAACTCCACCACAGAAGGTCACCAGATTGGTCAAGAATAATTTGCCCTTGGTGAAGCCATGCTGGCTGTCACAGATTGCCTCCTTGTCCTGCACATGCCTTTGCATTACTACCAGGAGTATCTGTTTTATGATCTTCCCAGGCACAGAGGTGAGGCTCACCAGTCTGTAGTTCCCCAGGTCCTGCCTCCTACATTTTAAAATGGGAGTGGTGTTTCCCTTTTTCCAATCACCAGAGACTTCACCTGCCTGCCAGGACTTTTCAAATATGATGGAAAAAGTCTTGGCAACTCCATCAGCCATGCATCCCTCAGTACCCTGGGATGCATGGCATTAGGCCCCATAGACTCGTACCTGTTTGGTTTTATCAGGTGGTCTTGAAGATGCTTTTTGATTACAGTGAGACAAACTTTGCTACCCCAGCCACTGTCTAGAGGTTCAGGGACTCAAGATATGGGAAGGCTGACTGGCAGTGAAGACTGAGGTAAATAAACTGTTGAGTACCTCAGCCGTCTCCATGTCTGTTTTTACCAGTTCTCCCTTTCTCTGTGTCTGACAGTTTTGGTTCTGTGACCATCCAGAATGGCAAAGTGGATATTTCGGGAATCATCTGTGGCCCATGGATGGACCTATGTGGGATCAGAGGAAAACAAAAAAAAGGAGAAGTAGAGAAGCAGAGAGGAACTGTTATGGATGAACTTCAACCCCCACTTCCCATATATTTGCACCACTTGGAAATTGGGAGAAGTAGAGAAATTGGAAATAAAAGACTGAAGTTGGACCTGGGGAAAAGGTGGAGTTGGAGGAAAGTGTTGTTTTAATTTTGTCATAGTTTCGCACCACACTATTTTATTTTAACTGGCAATAAATAAAATTAGTTTTCCCCAAATCAAGTCTGTTTTGCCTGTGATAGTAATTGGTGAGTGATCCCTTTGTCCGTATCTCAACTCACAAGCTTTTTTCATCTTATTTTATTTCTCTTCTTTTGAGGGAAGGAAGAGAGGGCAGATGGGTGGGCATTTGGGATCTGACCAAGTTCGATTTACTACAGTAACAAAAAATAAAATAAAATAAAATAAAATAAAATAAAATAAAATAAAATAAAATAAAATAAAATAAAATAAAAATAAATTAAATTAAATTAAATTAAATTAAATTAAATTAAATTAAATTAAAAAAAAAAAAAAAGAAGAAGAAAGAAAGCAGGGACTGCCAAGAACATTGTCCTTGTTTTGTCTGGTTAATTTTCTTTGCAGAGGCTTGTATTTTGCTATGTTTTAGATTTTTTGTTTTGTTTTGTTTTGTTTTTAGATTAAAATAATTATGATAACACCGTGATGTAGTTGCTGAACAGTGCTTGTGCAGAATCAAATGCTTTTTTGCTTCTCTTCTGCTAGCTAGGGGGCTGGGAATACACAAGAAGCTGGGCACAGCTTGGGCAGTTGACCCCTACTAATCAAAGGGATATTCCATACCATATGGTGTCATACTCAGCAATAAAAGTAATACAAGCAGGGGACATTCGAAATTATGGTATTTATCTTCCCAAGAAACCATTACATGTGACAGACCCAGCTCTCCTTGAAATGGTAGAGCATCTGCTTCCTCATGCAAAGTAGTGAATGAATTCCTTATTTTGCTTTGCTTGCACATGCAGCTTTTGCTTTACCTAGTAAACAGTTTTAATCTCAACCCATGAGTTCTCATACTGCCTTTCCAATTTTCTCCCATCCCACATTTGGGCTCGTGAGCAAGCGACTTTGTAGTGTTTAGCTGTCTACCATGGTTAAAACACAAAAAACATGGATGATTATCTGCTCAGTATTTTTTTTTTCTCTTTTCCATTTTTTTTTCCTTAATGCCAAGTTAAAGACTTGGAATCTAAATTAAAGAAACCATGGTCAACAAATTAAGTTGCATAATTCTTATATTAAGCTGATGGATAACTTAGGTAATGGTCAGTAGATGAGAAACTACTTGGTGATGTATATGTAGACTGCACTTTCAAAGCTTCAGTCTAAACTAATTTAGCTGCAACCTTGGTTTGCTGGAAAGACTTTTTTTTTCCAGCAAGTTTCCAGAACTGTCCAGTCTCTGAAATTATACAGTTATGAAATTATACAATTATTTAAATATATTTGCAAAGTTCTTTCAAAGAAGTAGCTTTTATACACTGTACTAGAAAGAATGAAACAAAATTTTGCATAATGTTACATGGATATATTCATTTTTCTAAACACTTCTCCCTCCCACCCTGCCAACAAAAAGAAAAGAAAAAGAAAAAGAAAAAGAAAAAGAAAAAGAAAGAGAAGAGAAGAGAAGAGAAGAGAAGAGAAGAGAAGAGAAGAGAAGAGAAGAGAAGAGAAGAGAAGAGAAGAGAAGAGAAGAGAAGAGAAGAGAAGAGAAGAGAAGAGAAGAGAAGAGAAGAGAAGAGAAGAGAAGAGAAGAGAAGAGAAGAGAAGAGAAGAGAAGAGAAGAGAAGAGAAGAGAAGAGAAGAGAAGAGAAGAGAAGAGAAGAGAAGAGAAGAGAAGAGAAGAAGGCAAGGAAAAAGTATAGAACTAGGATTGTATATTGCCTGGGAAATGTTTCAAAGTAATAAAAATTCAAGCTGGGTTGTAACTTAAATGCTGGCAGGTTCATAAGCTTGCTTACTGTAAATGCCATACTGTTTAACCATAATGCACTCTTAACATAGTTTTTTTTTTTTTTTTCTCCAGATATTCTAAAATTCTTTATTATTTTTTTCATTTGTTCTGTATTATTTTGAAGACCTAACAGAAGAGAAAACAGAAGAAATTAACCTTGCTGCAGTTAAATAAATATATAAAACAATCACATATATCATAACTGTATATAAAATCTATGTATCATCTGACTTACAACATGAGGAGTAAATGCAATACCAAGATTCAGCATGTGTGCAACATGATTTAAAAAGGACCATACTGACTGAAATCTAAACTGCTGTTCTGAAAAGTCTCAAAAGTACTTCCTCAAAAACATCCATAACTAACTCCAGCATCATGTTAGCTCTTTTTGATTGGCTACAGTGTAAAAAATCAGAAAAATACATTTTTAAAAACAGCAGAATTTTTTTGTTCATTTGTTTGTTGATTCTTATATGGTTCAAATTGATGGAGTCATCAAAGAGGTTTAAAGGGTAACATTTCCTTAGTGTAAAGTATGGTAATGCAGAGATAAGGAAAATGTAAATTAATTAATTTATAGTTCAAATCCATCCTAATTCACTAATCTGAATGTCACATCATCCACCTATTCCTAAAGCTTATTTATTTATTTATTTGAGTAAACAAATAAAAATTAAATGTCCTGAAGGTAGGACAGAGTAACTTCATGCAACAATACAGACTGAAGGCTGTCTTAATGATCAGTCTCTGAAAAAAAAAAAAAAAAAAAAAAAGGATGGAGATATCCTGGTGGGCATCACAAGTCAGCAGTGCATCCTTGTGATGAAAGCTGACCACAGAATCACAGAATCACAGAATCATCTCGGTTGGAAGAGACCTACAAGATCGCCTAGTCTAACCTCTGACCTAACACTAACAAGTCCTCCACTAAACCATGTCCCTAAGCTCTACATCTAAACGTCTTTTAAAGACCTCCAGGGATGGTGACTCCACCACTTCCCTGGGCAGCCCATTCCAATGCCTAACAACCCTTTCGGTAAAGAAGTTCTTCCTAATATCCAACCTAAACACCCCTGGAGCAACTTTAGCCCATTCCCCCTTGTCCTATCACCGGGTGTGGTGGTTTAATCCGGCCGGCAGCTAAACACCACACAGCTGTTCGCTCACCCTCCCCCCTCCCTCTCTGGGATGGGGGAGAGAAATGGAGAGTGAAGCCCGTGAGTTGAGATAAAGACAGTTTAATAAGACAGTAAAATAATAATAATAATAATAATAATAATAATAATAATAATAATAATAATAATAATAATAATAATAATAATAATAATAATACAAAGGTGATAATAGTACTACTACTACTAATGTGTACAAACAAATGATGCACAATGCAATTGCTCACCACCCGCTGACCGATGCCCAGCCTAACCACGAGCAGTCCGGCCCCCTCCCCCGGCTAGCCACCCCTATATATTGTTTAGCATGACGTCAGATGGTATGGAATACCCCTTTGGCTAGTTTGGGTCACCTGTCCTGGGTCTGTCCCCTCCCAGCTCTTACTGCACCCCCAGCCTGCCCGTTGGCAGGACAGAGCAAGAAGCTGAGATGTCCTTGGCTCAGCATAAGCACTGCTCTGCAACAATTAAAACATCGGGGTGTTATCAGCACTCTTCTCATCCCAAGCCAAAACATAGCATTCTACCAGCTACTAGGAAGAAAATTAACTCTGTTCTAACTGAAACCAGGACACTGGGCACGTGGGAGAATAAACCAATCCCTGCCTCGCTACAGCCTCCTTTAAGATACCTGTAGAGAGCAATAACGTTGCCCTTGAGCCTCCTTTACTCAAAGCTAAACAACCCCAGCTCCCTCAACCGCTCCTCGTAAGACTTGTTCTCTAGACCCCTCACCAGCTTTTTTCCCCTTCTCTGGACACACTCCAGCACCTCAGTAGTGAGGGGACGACTTACATTTATTACCAAAACCATGGGTTGTAGATCAAGAAAAAGGTTGTTGTTTTTTTTTTTTTTTTTTTCCTCTCTATTTGGTACTTGTGATTCCTCACTTAAATCAGTCTTTGATTGTGGGCACTCTAGTATGTAAGATGGTTAAACAGGTTAATTCTACACTGGATGATGGCTCAGTTGTACATCTCCAAAGGGTTGTAGTGAATGGAGATGCATGTGGATGACAATAGCCATGAATCCCAGGGCTCAATTCTATCTGTTAGTCCTGTTTAACATTTTTATCAGTTATCTGTGAATGTACCCTCAGCAAATTTGCTGATGATACTAATCTGGGAGTTGCTATTGATTCCCTGGAGGAACAAGAGGCCTTGCAGAGGGATCTAGATAGATTGGAGAACTGGGTAATCATCAGCTGGAGAATCTTATTGCTGTGGTAATAATTATGTACTAATAACACGTATTAGTAATAGTATAAAGTAATTATTAGTTTCAATTATTAGCAAAATTTTAATGAAGTAATTACTCCAGTAACCTGCAGTAATTACTCCATACAGTAATCATCAACTGTATGAAGTTCAAAAAAGGTAAATACCTGGGTCATCACCTGGGATGAGGTAACCAGAGACAGGTGCAGACTGGAAGATGAGTGGCTGGAAAGCAGCTCAACAGAAAGGGATCTGGGGGTGTTGGTCAACAGTAGGCTCAATGGGAGTCAGAAATGTGTCCTGGCAGCAAAGAGGGCAAACCACATTTTAAGATTTATTAAACATATGAGAACCAGCCAAAAGAGATGTTTCTTCCAGTTATTGTTGGTGCAACCTCACACTTAAGTATTGTGTACAATTCTCATCTCCAAAATATAAAAAGGATGTTAAGGTCCTTGAAAGCATCCAGAGAAGGGCAACAAAGCTGGTAAAAGAGCTGTAAGGCATGTCCTAGAGGCTGAGGATACTTGGATTGTCTGGAGAAAAGAAGGCTGTGAGGTAACTTCATTGCTCTACAATTTCCTGAAGTGCTGGTCTCTTCTCCCTTATAAGCAATGTATAGAATGCAAGGGAACAGCACAACATTGGACCAATGGAGGTTCACACTGGATATTCGGAAAAATGTCTTTACCATGAGAGAGGTCAAACACTGGAACAGGCTTCCTAGCAAAGTGGTTGATGCCCTATGCCTGTAAGTGTTCAAGAGGCATTTGGACAATGCCTTCATTGTCACTAGTGGGGTCCCTCAAAGCTTCATTTTAGGGCCAGTCCTCTTCTATGTTTTTATAAACAATTTTGGATGTAGGACTAGAAGGTGTTTTGAGCAAATTTGCTGACAACACCAAACTTGGAAGTGTTGTAGACTAGTCTGAGGATGGAAAGGCCTTGCAGAGAGGTCTGGACAGATTGCAGAGCTGGGTGATCACCAATCACATGAAGTTTAACAAAAGTAAGTGCCGGGTCCTGCACCTGGGATGGGAGCAACCCTGGCTATACGTACAGACTGGGTGACGAGATGCTGGAGAGGAGCCCTGAAGAGAGGGATCTGTGAATTGTGGTTGACAGCAAGTTGAATATGAGCCAGCAGTGTGTCCTGGAAGCCAGGAGGGCCAACCGTATCCTGGGATGCATTAAGCATGGCATTGCTAGTCGGTCAAGGGAAGCGATTGTCCCGCTCTACTCTGTGCTGGTGAGGCCTCACCTTGAGTACTGTGTGCAGTTTTGGGCACCACAGTACAAAAAGGATGTGAAACTGTTGGGGAGTGTCCAGAGGAGGGCGATGAAGATGGTGAAGGGCCTAGAGGGGACAACGTATGAGGAGCTGCTGAGGTCACTTGGCCTGTTCAGCCTGGAGACGAGGAAGCTGAAAGGAGACCTCATCATAGTCTACATCTTCCTCGCGAGGGGGAGTGGAGAGGCAGGTGTTCTATTCTCTGTAATCACCAGTGATAGGACCCACAGGAACTGTGCTGAAGTAGGAGAAGTTTAGGCAGTACATCATGAAGAGGTTCTTCACTGAGAGGGTGGTTGCACACTGGAACAGGCTTCCCAGTGAAGTAGTCATTGCACCAAGCCTGTCTGAATTTAAAAAGCGAATGGACTGTGCACTTAGTCACATGGTCTAAACTTTTGGGTAGACCTGTGTGGTGCCAGGAGCTGGACTTGATGATCCTTATGGGTCCCTTCCAACTCAGGGTATTCTATGATTGTATAATTCATTAAAGTTCTTTAACTTTTGGTTAGCTCTGAGGAGGTCATGCAGTTGGACAAGTTGGAAAACTGAACTATTCTGTTCTGTTCTGTTCTGTTCTATTCTATTCTATTCTATTCTATTCTATTCTATTCTATTCTATTCTATTCTATTCTATTATTCCTTTTCATAATGTATGATTTCATAAAAAGTCTTTGCTCATTGATCTTGTTTAGTCTTTGATTTTTAACGTATGTTTTATGTCAGTATGCAGGTCTGTACAATTTAAGTTTAAGATCATGTAGAATGATGTCTGTGTGTTTCTGGTAAGAAGTAAATATAGAAAGGTGATCGATAGAATGTTTTCTTGAGTGGAAAGGAATGCTCCTTTCACTTTTCTACTATTTGTGTGCTGCGAACTGAATTTAATATCTAATGCATTGAAAAATACACAGATACAATACAGTTCCTTCAGCTGAAAGCTTTGGTAGAGCCTGCTTAAAAATGCATCCAATAACAAGCTTATATTATGTAACTTTTTGCAATGTAGATTTAATGTGTATGTTTCTACCATGGTTCTATCTATTGCTTTTTTTTCCTTCTTTAATAATTGTGAAAGTGCTGAATGTTTTGCATATGAAGTAACATAAATAAATACTGTGCCATTTTAATTATTCCTTGCCTGTATTTGTGAGAAAAGTAAGGCAATTTGACATAATCTGCCTGAAGATCTTTCAGTGATTAAAGCAAAAAGCATTTATAAAAAAACTAATTGAGATTTTTTAAGTGAACAAAACTAGATTTCATAATAGTATAAGAATTAAGATTTCACAGCATGATCCTACTACACAGATGCCAAGAACTCATATGGATTATTAAAACACAAATTAACTTTTAAGAAGCCACAATGATCTATACACTACAAAAATGTTTAAATGAAAATATAAAATTGAATTCAAAAGCATTATTTCATGAACATTAAAGCTAAGGATACAGCTAAGTTAAAAGATTTTGAGGGTTTATTACATCTGAAATAACCTACCAAGTCATTTCATTTCCTGATTCTTTAATGTGGGGAACTGTTTTTTTTTGGTTTATTTGGTCTGTTCTCCCACGTGCCTGGTGACAGGATGAGGGGGAATGGGTTAAAGTTGTGCCAGGGGAGATTTAGGTTGGATGTTAGGAAGAACTTCTTTACCGAAAGGGTTGTTAGACATTGGAACAGGCTGCCCAGGGAAGTGGTGGAGTCACCATCCCTGGAGGTCTTTAAAAGACGTTTAGATGTAGAGCTTAGGGACATGGCTTAGTGGAGGACTTGTTAGTGTTAGGTCAGAGGTTGGACTTGATCTTGTAGGTCTCTTCCAACCTAGAAATTCTGTGATTCTGTGAAAAAAAAAAAAAAAAAAAAAGCATGATTAAGCGGATGAATTAAGATTCTACATGTCCTTTTCCCTGCTAATCCTGGAGATTTATCATAAACCCAGATTGTTAAAATCTGGAATTTATCACTAGTAGTCTTCTCTTCCATGTATACAGTTGGAAAGCAAAGTTGTTATTTCTAGCAGTCAGAAGAAAATTATGATGCTGCTAATACAGGAGAGTTATTCATTTAAAATTTGATATCAATTTTAAATTAATTTGAGATTAGGGGTGTCTTGTTCCATGTGGATGCCTTAGGTACTTCAGATGTCTCAGATACAGTGTGTTTTATCCTAATGAATCTAAAATAAGAATCTCATAATATTTTCACCCGGAAGAAATTAAAAACACCTCCACCAGAACAATGGTAATACCACATAAAAAATGATTGCTTGGTGCCATTGTGGGTGTAAATTCCAACGACTTAATCAATGTAATTTTTTGTCCTCTTCCAGACTAGAGAGAAAAGGGGATAAGAAAGAAAATGTCATCCCTAGGCAGAAAAACAAAAAAAAAAAAAAAGGGGGGGGGGGGGGAGTGTAGGAAAAGGAGTGATGAAAATGCACATGAATCACTACCTGCTCTCTTCTGAATTCCTGTATATGTTAATACTACCAATTTAATCAAAGCCTTATCCAAATTATACAAAAATAGTTAGAAGCATCAGTGTTGCTTTCTTCTCTGATAAAATGTCAAGGTGTTGTATTCTCTTGAATAAGAATTTGAAAATTGCTTGTTTTGACACAGTCGGACATCAAATGAAGATAGTAAAAGCACCGAGCATGAAATACTGGTCTGGAAATTAAGTTAACTAAGTAGAAGCTATCAGGAGTGCAGTGATCCCCCAAATTGACAAAAGCCTGGTTAACCATAAGGAAATGTTAATATTCTGCATACCAAGTATGTACATTCATGCATGAACAACAGACATAAAATGTGCCAATATGACATTTGTTTGGAACGAGAGAGATGGGCTAAGAAGCTTAAATGCATTAGGTAGGATGTCAAAACATAAATAGGATTTTTCTTTGTAGAGTGGTTTCATATATATGCTACTTTTCCAAAACTTTTCATCATTCACATTTATAATTTAATTTAATTTTACATAGGTGTATATTTTTAACTAGTCCTAATAAGCTTCTGTACAAGCTGTATAAAAATTATACTGTTGCTTGCATTTCAAATATTTGGTTGCAGATTTCCAAATAGTTCTTTTTATGTGTGTGTATCTGGAGGTGGAGGTGGTGGGCAAGGTGTTGTTTGTTTATTTTCTGATTTGTACCTTACAAAGTCATTGTTATATAAAGAAGTATGTGACAAGATATGTCATTAACAAGATGGAATTAACATAGATGTATGCTGTCTGCATTCTCTATGAGTAATCTTTAGATGCGCATCATCCTATTTTTTGAGAAACATTAGCTGCTTTTAGCCATTGTTCTGACAAAAATACATCATGTTTGATAAGCAATGTGCAGTATTAAAACTTTGTCTTCTAATGTTTTGGCACATTATTTGAAGATTTTGTAAAATATAAATTTATTGCTGTTTTTCAAAATTCAAATTATGCTTTTTTATAATGTGTTACTAAATTCAAAATCTCTTTTCATTTATATCACATGAAAATTGCTATAGTTTTTTATTATTATTTATTTTAATTTTGTGGGGAAAAGTTTCCTAACTGTATAATTTAAAATAGATTACCTGTAATGACAATATACTTTAAGTATATGTGAATTAAGTAGAGAAACAATTAAATGTTTCAAAAGCAAAAATATGACTACATAAAAGATTATTAAAATAGAGACACAATGATGTTTCTTAAAGTCATTATTGTGCTGTCTGGAGCTGTCCCTAAAATATGTTTTACAGGTATTGCTGATGTCCATGTCAACGTGCTTGGTGGGGGAGTGAGGGTGGGCTGATGTTGGGGCCTATGTGAAGAGAGTCCAGACACTGCTCTGTGATAGACACACATTTGAAATAACAGCATTTTTTTTTCCTCTAAATTGTCTTGTTATGATGTATAAGAAAGATGTATAAGAAAGAACTGTTGTTTCTCCTTTATTTTTATTATATTATTGTGAAATAATCTCGAAAACAGCAACTCAGCAACTGGTAAGATGTATGAAAGAGTTTGTAGGTTAGCAAAAATAAGACAATATACCACAAAGTTCTGCATTATAGACTTGAATGTCTTCTAGACAGTCACTGTTGACTATGAAGGGACTTTATTTGTAGGGCTAAGACTACAACTTTGTAAGAATGATTTCCTTTGCTTTCCGCTCAAAGTAAGTGCTATTTTAGTTGGACATCTCTTATCAGAATAGGATTTACTTCTGAAGGAATTTCTGATTATATTGAATGATCATGGATTTGAAAGGGGGGAAAAACAGAATCTTTCTAAAGAGAAAAAGAAAAGAAGAAACATAACAATAATAGGAAAGCACTTTTATAATGAAGGGATAAAATAGAAAATAGAAAAAAAAACACACACGCACACACAAAAAAAAAAAACAAAAAACAAAAAACCAGTAACAAAGAAGATAGAACTGCAGTGAGTAAAGAGACAGGGAACAAGAGACCAAATATGAAATATAACAGAAGTTCTTGCTGTGAATCAAAAATATTATTATTCATGATCACAAATAAGTTTTTAAAGTGTCCCGACTGTGCAATGTACTTAATTTGCACAGTGTCTCATTTGTTGTGATGAGGAAGAGAACTAAGGTGAGAAAAAAGAAGTTGAATATCCATCATCACTGAAGGTAGCAATGCGTATATTAGTAAAGGATGGAATCTAAGTCACAAATGACTAATTTTTAACTGTTTGTCTTCCAAAAGTCAGAGAGCAAAAAAGTAGTTATTCTTTCTGAAAATCTCCATTTGTGATACTGTGTATTACATTAACTCATAATATATTTTTCAAATTTTAATTTATAAATAGATTATGAAGATTTTTTTTTCATGCTTCTTATTACAATAAAGGTTTTGAGTATCAAATCATATTATTTTCCTTTGTTTATACAGGTTACAGTGAAACTAGACTTCTACAAGGAAAAACACTTTAGGAACTATTCATAGTAGAAAAATTGTTAAGTCTTATGAAGTTTTGAATTTACTACAAAGAAAATATGAAGAAATTCTGATCATAATAGCAAAAACTCATGTATTTATATATACAACCACAACACTCAAAAACCACAATATGAATTTGGAAAAAAATCTACTAGAGTTATTGCATGTAGTTGTATCCACCTGGAAATTAGAGAGATTCTAATTGCTTTCTCTAATTGTATGGAGATTATGTTGCATATTTCTTACCATTGACTGTCATTGACAGCGTCGTCATAACTTTTCAAGGGTGGAGAATGTGAACGGGAGATACATGATTGTGTCTGGATGTCCTTGATCCTCCCCTATAGAAACAATGCATGCTACAATAAGTATTTGTTTTAGTTATACTTAAAAATATATATCCCATTGCATTTTTAGATAAGGACTTCTTTTCCAAACACTTATTTTAAGTATCACTTTTTTATAGTCCTTATCTCTTGGAAGGCAAAAGCAAAGCAAAACAAAAAAGCACTTGAAGTTTAGTCCTGGAACGTAGCCTTTGTAAGACAAAAGAGTGATGAATAGACCATTCTCTATGCCATTCTCTCTGAATTAGTACCCTAAACCTTATTTTTAAAGCATTTTTAGCAAAAACATATATTTCTACATGACATGAGTATTTATCAGGTGAGAGGGCTTGTTTGACAAAAGCTTCACATATTGTGCAAAATCCAGTAGTGAAGTATTAGGCGACCTGAATCTCTCAGAAAGCTGTTCCCCTGAGACTGAATATTTGGCTTCCAGAATATGTCACAGCAGATACATCTTCCAGATTCAATTATGGAGAGGCGACACCATCATTTCCTCTTAATAAAACAGTTTATCTTGTATTGTGACAATCAGAAAAGCCAATCCTAATGAACAAAATGTCAAGCATATGGGGGTAGGGAAGATAACTGAAATGGCTCATCAGGTCAAGATATGAAGCAATCCAGCCCAGGAAAATAAAGCAGCAGGTGATTATTGTTTGCTAAGACTGAACTCATTCGTGCACACATTAAATTTATGTTTTTAACTTATTTTAAGTTAAAAAATAACCTGTTAGGTTTTAAAACATCACTTGTGTTTAATGAATCTCTCATGAATATGTTTTGAGAAATAATCAGTCTAGGAAAAACCCAGCTAAATTATTCTGTTTAATATTTGTACATAAAACATATCTGCAATAATATTTTAGTAGTTGGTCATAGGATCTGCCCTGAATGAAGGTATGCAAAATACTGTATCTTTCTCACACATTATATTATGCTGGCATTTGTGACTCAGTAAAGCAGTATGCTTTTTGAGGTAGCAAATATTCCAAAAATTCATGATTGGTGTTTACAGAATATGATTCAAAAGGCTGAGAACTAAATGATTAAGGAGTTGGACATCATATTTTGAAATTAAGGTAACACTTAGGGAGTAAATTAAAAAATAATAATAAAATTAAAACGAAAAACAACAACAACGAACCAAAAAAAAAAAAAAAAAAAAAAACAGAAACAAGACTGGCAGTACTCAGAGGCACTAGGTACTGGTATTGTATTGCACTACCTCTACAGAACAACATCTGTAGTTTGATAAATGTTCCTGCTCTGTAGGCAGGTAAAACAAAGAACCTTTTGAAGTGCTTTATGACATTAGACTAGTCAACTGACTAAAACTTTCCTGAGCCTTTTATCCTAAATTCTAGCACTAACTTTCCCATTTTTTGACAAAGGAAAAAGATCAAACAATCAGCCTTCTGAAAGTACTTTTTCTGAAGGATAGGAGAGAAAGGAAGGGTTTGTTCTCTCCAGAAGGAAGTATTCCACTTTGTATTAATGTGGAATAAATTTACTGCCATAAGTTTGTCTTTAGTTTTCCATCTCACAATTTAGAGTCCAGCCTTCAGGGTATAAAGTAGATTTTTATTTTGCAAGTCAATGGATACATGTGTTTACAAAATAAAGGTGAATCCAGTAAAAGGTATTGAGGAGCTCTTTTTTTGTTGTTTGTTTGTTTTCCTCCCTCGGAACAACCTTGTTGTTCTAATCAGGAGTTCTACCCTTCCTTAAACTAAAACAACAAAAGCCGTTGAAATTTCTCTGAAATTCCTGCACTCCAGTAAGCATGCCTTTCTGTCACCATTTCTTTAGTAAAATTTTAAATTATTTCAAGCATAAAATTGAGACACAGAAAGAGGATCTGGATCAAAGTTACAGAAAAGAATGTTTCCCAATAACTCCAAGGGAGACCAAAACATTCATCTCATCAGGGATTATCATAAGCTGATAATATTTTGTTTGCTATCTACATCTTGGAAATTTTGGGAACTTACAGATTCAGTGATGTTTGCTAACATCTAGTGTGTGTGATAAAAGTACTTCCCATTGAGGGGAGCACTACTCGAAGACTCTATGCATATTCCCTTGGAGCTTGCCTTTAATTGAATTATTGCACCATAAGCTATTTGTTTTAAAACTGTTCATTTTCAAATAAGCAGCATTCTCAAAAGCTTGTAAATTCTCTTATCATGAATTTCACTAAACTATATAGAGTACGAATTTTAAAAATACTGTAGTACAATGGAAAAGATTATGAAGTTTATATATATATATATATATATATATATAATCAAGGAGCTTATATATTGCTATGACTATTTTATCATACTCTTTTTTTTTTTTTTTTTTTTTTTTGATGTTGTAAATGCAGCAAAAGAATTTTCTGAAGATTGTGTGCTATTTATTCAGTTGCCCTGTCTGGAATGCACAATAATTTATTTTTCTATTGTATTTATTCCTTCTTCTGTTCAGATCCAAAGATTAAACACATCATTACCATTATAATCCAAGTTGGGAAATGGGTAAATCAGAAATTGAAAAATCTTTAATGTCCGTTATTCTGTACAATATGTAAAGTTGCTAAGGAAGATGTGTGTCTAAAATGCCTTGATTTAATTTGTGCATAGAAAGTCAGAGCTGGAGATATTATTGTGATGCCTGCGGGAAGGTCATGTTAGAAGTACACAGCCCGATTTAGAGCTGAAAGCCATCACATATTTGGATTTATCCAAATTTCAGAAGGAATGATGGAGGGCATTTCAGGCTGAAAGCACCACAGTAAGGACAGCTCTTTTTTTGATAAAAACTAAATAAGGTTGTAAATTTTCAGTGCCACCTGCTCCCTTTCTGTCACGTCATCTCTAACTTTCCCCACCTCCATTTTCCTTCCATCCACTTAGCAAAAATAGATGTATGTTCATTTCTGAATAGAAGAAAAAAGTAATAATTCAACCACCCCACCCATCCAAAATCAACCAAGCAAACCAGCATAACAAACCATCCAACCAAAAATCCATAGACTTAGACTCAGATGGAATCTTTAATATTTGGACTGAATCTCACTCCTTATAACCTTGTTATAAATATAAAATATAACCTCCACATATATATATATATATAACCTTTGGTACTCATATAGAGAGTATATGATGTACAAAGCAGAGAGTACTGTCAGGCATTATCTGTTGTGTATGATCTGACAAAACATATTGTTGAGATTTTATTTCTATGTGTTGATCCAAGCACTGAAAACAACAACAAGAAAAAAACCCAAAAAGAAGTTGTAAACCATTGTTACTTTTGAATTAACTGAAGATCAAAACAGAATTAGAGTTTTGGAAGACCATTAACTTTCCTCATCATAAATATGTATTGAGTATTACTGGATCAATGTAGTACTAGGCAGTAAAATGATGCACTGCATACCAAATTGAAGCTGATACAATAAAACTTTTTATATGCATACACAGTAAGAAATCTTCATGAATGAAAAAAAAAAAAAAAAAAAAGACAGCTTTACAAAGTGTTCTTGTGTGTGAGAAGTATTCCAAATATTTAGGAAAATTTGAAATTGAAAAACCTCCAAATATTTCTAAGCCAAGTTTTTGCCAAATTTATTTTGTAATATTATATCACTTTTCCCCCTCCTTGGACAAAATACTACATTCTCTGCATCCTAGTAGCCCCTAATAAATTAAATTTTAGGCTAATATTTAAAATCTGTTTTAAAAACATTGATTCATTTCTAGAACTTGATTTTTTTTTTTCCCATTCAAACTCTGAAAACAAGCTTAGATCAAGAACACATCATAACTCATGCTCAAAATCAAACTGCAATGCTAATCTCCCTTGAAAACAATGTTCTGTACTCAGGAAAATATGGCTATCAAACAGTTCCTGCCTGCTTGTAAAACTACAGTTTTCACATCTTCAGGATGAAAAAGTGAAAACCATGTCTCAAAGTCATGCTTAACACTTTAATTTTCCTTATAAATTATTAAATTATTATAGGTTCACAGATAAATATTAATATTGTTGACATTTGTCTTGTTTCCCTTTCAAAATGATCTTTTTAAAGATAATTTAATCTGAAGTTTGGATACCATTAAAAAAAAAAGTCACACTGCAATACTTTTTCCTTTTGCACATAGACAGTTCTTTTTCCTGGCAAGTAAATAGAGGCATCTATAATGTTTCCAAAGCAATCATTACTTATCCCTGTAACAGAAGGAAAAGCGTGCCTTACACTTTTAAAGACCTTGTTAAAGGGAGTCAAATATATTTTATACTAGTTGGGGAAAAAAAAAAATAGAGTTTTGAATAACTAACATTTGTATATTACAGATCATAGAATCATAGAATCATAGAATATCCTGAGTTGGAAGGGACCCTTAAGGATCATCAAGTCCAACTCTTGACACCGCACAGGTCTACCCAAAAGAGAACAGGTAAAATTCCCATTTACATAGGCATACTTATTTGATATTCCTTAATTACACCTACCCTTATAGAAAATGGCTAGTTTCCTTTATTTCCTAAGGTTGGTTGTCAAGGTATGTCATAGTTTGAAGTCATAACTGCATCTACTTATATCAAATAATAACCATTCTTGGCTGAACTTAAGTTTGTCAATGAGGTTTGCATCTTCAGATGTATTTCAGGCTGCTTTTCTCATATCAAAACTTGTTGGAAGCCATGTTTCTTTAACTAAAAATAAAGAAGTTAGAGTGCTCTTACTGGAATACTGGGGTAACTGGAGTGCACGAACTTAGAGTAACTCTAACAATTTTCTCACTTTGCAACTTTCCCAAATTATGTGAACAATATCAGAAATCAAAAATTCCCTTAATTTATTTTTCTATTTTCTGATATTATTATTATTATTATTATTATTATTATTATTATTATCATCATCATTATCGTTATTGTTATCATTATTATTATCATATGTGCATTGTTTCCATCTCTTTAAATTCTTCAAGATGTATTCATCTTGCTTATTTATGGCAATAAAGTGGTAAATACCAAAGACAAGGTTTTCATACTACTTGTAACAGAAGTCATTTCTTATTACTACATCTTCTCTTGGACCAATTAACTACCCAATTAGATAATGTGTGAACATGCTATTCTCCAAACTAATGACAGACAGATAAAACAGAAATGTGCTAATGCACTCAGAGGAATCTTCTACACATCAGTGCAGGAAATTAAAGATAAAACACTTGATTACACAGACATGCACACGGGTATGATATTGAATATGGCACAGTCATCAAAAGAAATGCCATATGGAAACCCATATGGCTCAATAGATGAATACTAACAGACTTAAGAATTGCTCTGCTTGAAAAATGAAAATGAGAAGATTTTTCACTAGTAAAGAACGACCTCACATAAATATATACATAAATACATGGAAAGGGAAAGACAAAGAGAGGGGGGGGGGGGAGGGGAGAGAGAGAGGGAGAGGGAGAGGGAAATAAGTTATTGGTAAATATTCACTTGTTTGAAATTTCCCATGTGTTCTGGGAGGTATTTGCAAATAAAATACTAAAATTCATGTTTGCCTGGTTACTTTGACCCCTGCAAATCTGACTATATTCTATGCCAACTAGAAAAAGTAGTAAGCTATCTAGAAGATAAAGAGAGACACAAATTCTGATGAAATCTCTTTTAGTATAACATGTATATATTTTCTACTGCTGAATACATCCTACTGATTATAATGATAGAAAGAGTATGTTTGAAGCAGTTATTTTAGTTGGGATTAATCTCTCTTAACACTAATATCAACATCTGAGCAGACACACAAGGATCTTTTCAATGCCCAATGACAGAAATAAGCATATTTCATTGTCACTATTTAACATTTTTGTCAGTGAGATGGACGGGATTGCATGCACCTTCAGCAACTCTGTAGACATTAATGTGTGGTACAGTCAACATGCTAAAGGTAAGGGATCCCATCCAGAAGGAACCTGACAGGCTTGAGAGATTAAGCCTTTGAGAACCTCATGAAGCTCAACAAATCCAAGTGCAAGGTCCTGCATCTGGGCTGGGATAATCCCAAGAACAAATATAGGCTGGTTAGAGAATGAATTGGGAGCAGCCCTCATGAGAAGGACCTGTGGGTGTTTGTTGATGAGAAGCTCAACAGAAACCAGCAATGTGTGTTTGCAGCCCAGAAAACCAACTGTATCAAGATAAGAATGATCAGCATGTTGATGGACATAATTGTCCCCCTTTATTCTGCTCTCTTGAGGAACCTTAAAAGGCTTGAGAGGTGGACCTGTGTGAACCTCGTGAAGTTCAACAAGGCCAAGTGCAAGGTCAGGTAATCCCAAGCATGAATGCAGTGTATGAGATAGATGAATTGATTTAAAGCAGTTCTGTAGAGAAGAACTTGGGGGTATCAATGGATGAAATATTCAACAGGAGCAAATCACAGAATTGAGATGACTGACACCTCTAACATTTCCAAGTTTTGAAGACTATAGTTTTTATTTTATTCCCCAGATTTTAATAATATAAATAATACAGGGTAGTTCTTGTAACATACTTTCCCAGCATGCCTTTATGAGTAACTCAGAAAAGACCCCCAAATCAAATAGAATCATAGAATCATATAACATCCTGAGTTGGAAGGGACCCTTAAGGATCATCAAGTCCAACTCTTGACACCGCACAGGTCTACCCAAAAGTTCAGACCATGTGACTAAGTGCACAGTCCAATCTCTTCTTAAATTCAGTCAGGCTCGGTGCAGTGACCAGTTCCCTGAATGGAAGAGTAGAGTTGCTCACTTATGAGGCTTATATGAGTTTAATAACTGATTTAACACTTTTAACAATGATAATTGATAAGAATACTTTAACATAGCTTTTTACAACATACAGTGAATAACAGTTATTTTAAAAGAGCATTACATGTAAGTCACATACGACAGGTCCATAATATTGGTGTTCTGGTTACCATTTTTATCTTTAATTTTGAATGATAATTGAATTTTAACTGCTGGTCATAGTTTTCATCTTCTTAATTGCTAAAGTATTTTTAGATTATCACAACATTTGTCTTCAGAAACTGCAGAATGGTATTAAAAATATATTTTTAGTTAATAAATATAGAGATAGAAACAAGAAAGAAAATGCTGAAATTGTTATCCCTTATCAAAGAAACAACATATGCCAATAAAAATAACACTTTAAACAAAAACTCAGATTTATTTTTTTGCTATCAGTTTATTTCAGCCTCTTGCTCAACCCAGTTACTATGAGTATTAGTCTTGTAATGCCATTGACTGGAAAAAAAAATCAGTTTTATTCATCTGGAATTGAGTATTTTCATCCCTGAATGAGAAGTTAATCAAACAATTTGATACAAAAAAAAAAAAAAGTCAAGGGGAAAGGAAAGAAGAGGAAAGGTTCAATAATAACAAACATTTCAAACACAGTCCTTCTTTTTGTTATTTTAAGAACTTGCAGTCAATATTGAACAGCAAAAGGGGATTGCATTTTTTTTTTTTTTTTTGGAAGGGAGTGTGTGTGTTCAAATACTTCACAGTGTTAAACATGGATTTTCATTTCAAATTTCCTCAATTTTATATTTTAGATTTTCACTCTTACTTTAGCTGCAGGGTATAATACAAGGCATTTAGGCATTAAGGGCATTAATACTTATAAAAATACTAAATGACTGTATGGAAAGTATGATATAGGGAGGGGTGGCAGTTATGGCAGGTATTTTTTACACTATAATACTATATCTAATGGATTGGGGGAAACTTACAGGAACACTAAGGTAAAATTAGGGATACAATAAGATCATCTAAAATTCTTGTAATAATGACAACGAATTCATAGGAAAGCGATAGTTAATTTACAGATAAACTATCCATGCAATAATTGTGAGCATTTTAAGGAAAATTAGAGTATTAAAGGAAACAGTACACATTATGAGAAGAAAGGTACTTTAGGGACTTGTCCTGAAGCCATAAGTGAACAGATTTTTATGTTCTCACCAGTGGGAACAAATTCAAGCCTTTATGGCCAGATCTAAAGACCCCTGAACAAAATGAGAAAGTTTCGATTGACTTTGATTGACTTAGAACAAGCTGTGTCTTCCAGGAGGGGAAAAAAAAAAAAAGAAAAAAAAAAAAAAAAGACTTTCAAAAGCATGAAGGACAAGTTAGGCATACAACTCCCACTGAATACTAATGGTGTGTATGTTGCCTCTAACTTTGGAAATGTTCCTTTAAAACAATAATCTGTCTAGCAGAAATATTGTTAAAAAAATGATAGTTACATAGTTTCCCAAACCATGTGGTCACTGTGCAAATCAGTTGCATGTGGCTATTAAATGAAAAAATAAATGTTGTTTGCTTGTATGCTTGCTTGCTTTTTTATGTTAGCACAAATACTTTTAAATTCTTGAAAGCATACAGGCAGATAGATCACCTGTTTCTTTATGGGTGGGATGAGTGGTTTTAATTTTCATATACAAGTACACACATACATATATATTTGCACTATGTACAGAGTCTGTGAGATGCGTGAGCTATAGCTCTAGAATCATGTCTAAGATCTTTATCTGTGGCATTTTGCATTCAGTAAAAGTCATGGCAGCCCCTGAAACAATAACAACCTCTGCATCAAACTCATTGCATATTACCTTGCATATTGCAAGGTAATATGCAATTATTATTGCATAATACATTGCATATTGCACAGAATATTACGTTGAAGGTACTCACAGACATGGCAGTGTCTGTACTTCACGCCTTAAAAGCAAACTGCTTTTTACCTGATATTTTCAAAAATTCAGTAATATTTTTACATGCAGTTTCATTATTCCTTCTATTTTTGTGGTCTTAAGAAGGTAAAATATAAATTTAGGAAGGAAGGAAGGAAGGAAGGAAGGAAGGAAGGAAGGAAGGAAGGAAGGAAGGAAGGAAGGAAGGAAGGAAGGAAGGAAGGAAGGAAGGAAGGAAGGAAGGAAGGGACACTCCTCTTTGGAAGAACCTTTACTTAATTTCCAGGTATAAGTCTCCTAGATGCATGTCTGTATATTTTTGTGTACATACAGCTGTGTGTTTCCCATGATCCTGAAATCCAGCACCCCCTAAATATTTTTTCGCCACGATTCTAAGGTTTATTATTATTATTTTATTTCTATCGTGTATGGTTTCAAGAGATATAACCTCAAACACCTGAAGACACTGTAAACTGATGAACTGTCTCCTGCCTGAGGCAAGTGAAAACAGAACAAAACCGCTGGGAGGTAAGAATTGCCCCATTCATCTCTCATCACTCTGAACTTCCAAGACTCCTTATTTCCAAGGAAGTAGAACTTGTTACTTTTTTCCAAGGATATTGTTATTTCTAAAGGTGAGCTTGAATGATTCTGCTGTGAAATTTGCCATACGTACATACAAACATAGAATGCATATATAAAATAAAAATATATCTATGCAGACTTATTGCTTTCTGTGGTATTGGTACCACATCACAGACACTTCTACTTTCTTAGTTCTTATACATAGTGGAAAAAGTATTACTGAAAGTTAATTGGAATTTAACCTTGATGGGAAAAATAAGAATAAATATTGAAAAATGTCTAATCTACTAAAAACAAAGAGAAAAATGAAGCTTTTCATTGTGAATTTGGGAACATAGAGGTAAAAGAAACATAGTCCCTTATATTTTATCTTAATTCCCATAAAATAATGCTACTGAATATGAAACAATGAGATCACTCGACCATTTCCAGTTCTGTATGCTATATATACTTACCTTTAATTCCTATACATCTTTAAAATTCCTGCTGTCAAATATAACTATGCACCAATTTCATGCTAATTAGCATTATAATCCAAGATTTATAACTGTGTGTTGTTTTCATTAGGGTTAGGAATATAGATTAACTTCAGTGTACTAATTTGAAATTATGAAGTGTGCAGGTACCTTTTATAAAGTTCATATTGACTCTTACTACAAAATCTGTACCATTTTTTTGCTATGCAACATCCCAGTGTTGAAGCTGGTTTTTCTTTGAGCACAGAGGTAGTAAGGTTCTTAAGCTCAAATGTAAATTTGAGTATTTCCATAGAATCATAGAATCATAGAATGGTTTGGGTTGGAAGGGATCTTAAAGATCACCTAGTTTCAACCCCTCTCCCATGGGCAGGGACAGTTTCCTCCAGATCAGGCTGCCCAAAGCCCCATTCATCCTGGCCTTGAACTCTTCCAGGGATGGTGCATACACAGCTACTCTAAGCAATCTGTTCCAGTGCCTCACCACTCTCATTGTGAAGAATTTCTTCTCTATATATATCCAATCTAAATCCAAATCTTTCAGTTTAAAACCATTAAAAAATACCTATCACTACATGCCCTTATAAAAAAGTCTATCTTTCTTATAAGCTCTCTTTAAGTATGGAAAGGCTGCAATAAGCTTTCTCTTCTCCAGATTAAAGTCTCAGACTTTCTTCATAGGAGAGGTATTCCAGACCTCTGACAGTTTTCGTGGCCCTCCTCTGGACATGCTTCAACAGGTCCACATCCTTCTAGTGCTGGTGGTCCCAGAGCTGAAAACAGTACTCCAATGGGGTCTCAAAAGCAGAGCAGGAGGGTAGAATCACCTCCCTTGGCCAGGATTCTTTTATTCAACCTATGATATAATTGGTTTTCTGGGCTGCAAGCACTCACTGACAGCTCATGTTCAGTTTTTCATCCACCAATATGTCCAATCCTTCTCCACAGGGCTTCTCTCAATCCATTCATTCACAGTCTGTGTGGATCTTTGGGATTGCGCTGACCTCAGTGCATCACTTTGCACTTGGCTTTGTTGAACATCATGAAGCTCATCTGGACCCACTTCTCAAACCTGTTAAGGTCTCTCCGGATGGCATCCCTTCCTTCTACTGTGTCAACTGCACCTCTCACCTTGGTGTCATCCATAAACTTGCTGAGAGTGCAGTTGATCCCACTGTGTATGTTATAAATAAATATATTAAAGAGTACCAGTCCCAATGTGGATCCCTGAGCAATATCACTTGTCACAGATGTGCACCTGGACATTGAGTCTTTTTCCACAACCATTTGGATGCAGCCATCCAGCCAATTCCTTATCCAACAAATAGACCACTCTTCAAACCCATACCTCTCCAATTTAGAGACAAGGATGTTGTGTGGGACACTAAAAAAGGCCTTACAGGAAAAGTCCAGGTAGATGACATCATTTACTTTTCTCTTGCCCATTGATGTAGTCACTCCAATCATAGAAAGCCACTAGATATTTCTAATGAAGGATATCAGTTACTTTGTTTGTTTGTTTGTTTGTTTCTGATAATCTTCCCTTTGCACCAGCATTTATCATTGAATGTTTCATTCTGCTTTGTTCATATCTAACCCCTTGTATCCTTAAAGCAAAAACTGGGGTTTCTTCTCCACCCTCATATATCAGAATCAGACCTGAATTACATCCAGCACTTTTTTTTTTTTTTTTTCCTTAAAACCTAGCTTTCAGATTTGCATCAGGACAAATTTACCTATGAAAAGACAGATTTGTAAGACATATTCAAAATATATTCACATATTACTTAAAAATGTAATTCAAAATATTATAATTTTGATATGCCCCATAAAAACTGCCATATAATTAAATTTCCTTCAGGTTATGAAGAAAAACAAACAAACAAACAAAATGTTATTTTACATAAAAACAAACTGAATGACTGAAGTAGAGAATGGATAGAACTCTTAAGTAATTATTTTAAGGATTAAATTTATTATTTTGCCTATCAAATTAAATTAATTAAAATTCATCAGTACAGCTGCAGTAACAATGTATGTAGTCCCTAGAGTACGCTGGGAAAGTTGGATATTAATAAAAGAAGACTTTTAGAATATAATCAGGGAGGAAATCAATGGCAACCAGCATAAAACTGCTTTTCAGGACACATGAGTTTCTGGAGGTTTTTTTTTTTTTTTTTTTTTTTTGTCACTTGTTTGTTTTGCAAAGATTTTTTAAACTGTATGAAAGTATTCCAAGAGTTAAGATGAAGATTCACAGACCTGAAGAATTATGCAAGAATTAAAAATTAGGAAAAAATATTGAGGGAGATAAGGATGATACCAGAGCAGAAGAAGTGAGACTTTCAATATTAAAACCAAAGGTAAAGGTAATAGGAAAATATGTGACACATTTAGCTGTAATTAATAACTTACATTCTATGGAAAATATTGTTTTAAAATATTTGAATATAGCAAGTGGAATTCAGCTTCACTTTGAAGGCACCTCGATTTAGGAGTCTAGATGCAGGTGTCTACATGGTAACTTGTCTAAATTTCTACTGTCATTGTAGTCAATGGAGACTCAATTTAGGTGAATCAAGCATGCTACACATGGCATAACAGTGGTGCACCTTGGCTATGTTTGTTCTTGCATGTGATCTAAGGATTTCTATCTGGTATCCATCTGCCAAACAAATATAGGTCTTATATACCTCTACAATATCCACCAGCTCCTGAAGATGACTTAGACATCATAACATACCCGGAATGGAACTTCTTGTCTGTGTGTGTACTGTTGAAAAAAGAACCACTTGAGAGCTGACTCCATGTATATATATCTACCTTATAATGAAAGGATTGATTTACAAATTCCCTTTACTGCTTTGACTACATAATTAACTGTCCTGGGAGTTTTGATACCTACCTCACAGAATCACAGAATGGCTGAGGTTGGAAGAGACCTCTGAAGAACATCCAGTTCAATTTCCCTGCCGAGCAGAATCACCTAAAGCACATTGTGCAGAAACAAGGCAGGTTTTGAATATCTCCAGAGAAGGAGATATTCAACCTCCACAACCTCTCTGGGCAACCTGTTCCAGTGCTCTGTCACCCTCACAGTAAAGAAATTCCCCCTCATATTCAGGCAGAACCATGCTTCAGTTTGTGCCTATTGCCTCTTGTCCTCCCGCTAGGAACTACTGAAAAGAGACTGACTCCATCCTCTTGACACCCTCCTCTCAGACATTTATACACATTGATGAGGTCTCCCCTCAGTGTTCTCTTTTCCAGGCTAAACTGGCCCAGTTCTCTCCCAGTTCTCTCAGCCTGTCCTTGTACAACAGGTGCTCCAGTCCTCTAATCATATTTGTAGCCTTCCTCTGGACTCATTCCAGTAGTTCCATGACCATCTTGTACTGGGGATCCCAGAACTGGACACAATACTCCAAGTGTGACCTCATAAGGGCTGAGTAGGGGGGGAGGGACACCTCCCTTGACCTGCTGGCAACACTCCTCTGAATGCACCCCAGGATACTGTTGGCCTTCTTGGTCACAAGGCCACATTGCTGGCTCATGGTCAGCCTGCTGTCCACCAGGGCTCCCAGGTCTCTCTCTCTGCAGAGCTGCTCTCCAGCAGTTCAGCCCTGTATATATGTACAAAGTAAAATTTAAGTCTCTCAATCTGGAGTTAAATCAAAACAGACTGTTTGGATTGGGGTCCACAAAAAAAGGCAGAAGACAGAAACCTAAGGCTTTTGAACTCTACTGGGGGAAACAAATAAATGTGTGTTTCTAAATGATGAAGTTCTTTCGGTTAGCTCTTAGATTAATTTTAATTAGGAATATGTAAGAGCAATTTTTTGACACATGTTGATTTCCCATAATGTGAACAAAATGAAAAGAAAGGAGTGATGAAGCAGGCTCTTTTTAAACATTTTTTTTAATCATACAAACAGTATGTGATAGTTTAATCAGACTCTTAAGGTGAAAAAGTGTAACCGCTTTTCATGTTGATAACCTGTGGAGTACATTAAAAGGAAGAACAGTGATTTCAGTGCAGTGGGTGTTTCTTGTGTAGGGCTCCAGCTGCTGTGAAAGCTTAAGCCAGAAAAACTATCCTGCAAACTGGATTGCTTGATGACAGACTGTCAGAATGTATTAAGGTTCTTAAGATAGCAAGAAATACTATGTGATAGGTAAAATTGCCTCGTGTTTCTAACTAACTGTGTCATTTTGAGTGTTGTGATAGGAGATGCCTAATATCCCCATGACGTGCTTGATTCTGAAAACTGACTTAATTGCAGTACTGACATTCTGTATCATGGGCAATCTAGTTTATTTTTCTTATTTTTGCCAGTTCTGTCTTAGCAAAAAGCTATTATAGTTTCATTCTTCTTGGATTAGCCAAACATTAGTCAAAAGTAACATATGTCTACAGTTATTTTCAGAGCTAATTAAGAGATTAGCATCACAATAGGTACCCCGTTACCAGCTACATCTTTTGTTTTCATTTTTTCTCAAACATTTTCTACATATCATCTCAGTTTTCCTGAATTTACTTGCATTCAGACATACTGCCAAGAACTACATATT